>NW_027507748.1:457805577-458060577 GCF_037356315.1 Lithobates pipiens | reverse complement strand
ATGTACTATACATGCCAATTACAAACCAAAATACATGCTATGCAAAGCTTAAAGAAAAGATTACCTGTGCTTTTAGTAGGGCAGTGGTCCACAGAGGAGAGCATCGGTCCAGGCAGCAGGCAGGAATGTGGACAGCATCAGGAAAACAGGCAGCAGGCAGGAATATTGTCCATAGTCAGTACAGGTAGAGATGTTGTCAGCACAGCCAAAGCATTGGTCCAGGTTGCAGGCAGCAATGTGGTCCACAGCAGCAAAAAGATCATCCATGCAGCAGGCAGGAATACCATCCATAGTTAGTACAGGCAGCAGGCAGAGATATGGTCAGCACGGCCAATGTATTTGTCCAGGGAGCAGGCAGGACCATCAAGCTTAGGGTATCGATCAGGAAAGAATGGGGACAGGGGTAGAGGCTTCTCTCACCCAAATCTCTTTGAAGCTTCTGGACAACCAGACCCTGTTCTGGGAACACAGAAAACCAAAAACTGTTTTTCTCAACTCAGAACACTATTCTGGAGCCCTTCATATATGTGAGACCCCTGTGTAGCAGGGTGAAAGATCAGTCCAAGTGGCAGGCAAAAATATGGTCAACAGGCCGAGGTCAGTGCAGGTAAAAGGCAGAAATAGATGGTACGCAGAGGCATAGTCGATAGTCCAGGGTCAGTTCATGTGAAAGGCAGAAACATGGCAGATAAACAATGCAGATGGCAGGCAGAGGCATAGTCGATAAACAGGCCAGGGTCGGTTCACATGGAAGACAATGATAGGGTTGATTGAGGCACCAGGGAAATATTCAGGACAGAAATTGAAAACAGGGAAATGGCAGTATATTAGAAATATGGGCTAATGGTTTACAAGAATGTGATGTGAGTATCTGAAGCATTCTCCAATGCAAAGGCCAGGTTGGGAGGAGCACTGGGCACAATGGAAACTGGTGTCTTTCCTAATTCCTCTTTTGGTGCACACACAAATTATTTTTTTGCCGTTGCCTTCCGGATCCTGATGGTGGAATATGGTCTGGAAAATGGTGCCCATGTAGTCTGCTGACACAATCCGAGCGAATGATTTTTGGGGGGATACTTGTTGATGTATCAGGACAGTGACAATGTCTTCAATAAACTTTAGGAAGGTGTTGGGTGTTTCCATCGATTTTTGATAGATGATGAAAGAATTATACATGGCCAAATTAAAAAACGAAATTGCAACTTTTTTATACCAGAAGAGGGATTTTCCTGTTGATAAATAGGGCTGCAACATTTGATCATTTAAATCCATTTAAATCATTTAAATCCAATGAACTTATTGTACTCATGGATGCAGGAAGGCTTCGAACGGAACTGTGTTTTCTGCAAAGTTCCACCGAGGTGTCATCATGGATGGTGGACATGATGTACACATCTTTCCTATCCCTCCACTTCACAGCCAACACTTCTTCATTCCTCAAGCTTGTCGATTCCCCCCTTTGTAGCATTGTGGTGACTAGATTCTGTGGGAAGCCCTTTCTGTTTTTCCTTGCTGTACCGCAGGCCAAAGTATTTTTCAGGTATAGGTGGGGGGAAAATGGTATAGTAATTGTCCATGTAAATGTGATACCCCTTTTGGGGGAATGGGAATACCAACTCCCAGACAATTTTTACGCTTATTCCCATGTATGGTGAACACTCAGGGGGCTGGAGCTGGGAGTCTTTGTCTTCGTATCCGCGGAATGAGTGCACATATCAGGTGAAGCTTTCACAGAGCTTGTTGAGCTTCAACCCATACCCAGCCTGTGAAATGGACCATGGATTCGTCCACAGAGATGTTTTTGTCAGGGATATACATTTCAGCAAACCTCTTGGAGAAAAAAATCAATTGGGGGTGAATTTTATATAATTTATCATAGTCTGGGTGATTTGGGGGGGGGGGTACTGTGAGTTATCATTGAAATGCAGGAAGCGCATTATAATTTCATATCGGGACCTAGATATGACAGATGAAAAAATTGGCTTGTGGTAGATAGGGTTGATTGGCCAATATTTATGCACTTCATTTTTTGTAAGCCTGATGTTGAGTGTTAGGCATAAAAACTATTTAAGCTCCTTCACTGTTAGACGTCTCCATTCAAAAGGGCGGGCATAGCTTGAGCTGGGGTTGTTTTCAATGAATTGTTGGTCAAAAAGATTGGTTTGGGCCATGATGCCTTGAACTAATTTGTCATGGAAAAATCTATAAAAAAATCCATTTTGGAAAAACTCTCAGTATTGACCTGCCCACCTGGCTGTGCTGTGAAAGGGGGGACCGTGGCTGACCCTGTGCTAGAAGGCAGCCACAATGAGTTTGCCAAGGCATCTGGAAAGCTGGGTATGGGGCCTAATTCTTTGGCATGCCATATCCGCACTTGTACTGGGCCTTTCCTCCTGAGGACTAGCAGTGCTTGTACTAGGTCTCTCTTCCTGGGGTCTAGCGCCATTGGCATTCCTGGTAGCTGCCTGGTGTATAGACCATCTTCTTTTTTGGATCCTGATGTGCTGCCTTTGACGGGCTCATATTCGGAACCAGAATTGGAATCAGAATTGGGCAGTGAGAGCTCCCCGTTGCTCTCATCGGTCAGACTCAGAATGTGATATGCCTCTTCTGGAGTGTATACCTTTCTGGACATAGTGGCTGTATGACGGGTGACACTGATGGGATGCACATCACAAACGAATGGGCTGAACATCAGGGACTAATGGGCTGAACGTCAGGGACTAATGGGCTGCACCTTGGTAGTAATTGGCTGCAGACAGGTACTCAGACGGAATGGATGGATGACAGGTACTCAGACGGAATGGATGGATAACAGGTACTCTGACGGGATGGATGGATGACAGGTACTCTGATGGCAGCTACTATGATGACAGGTACTCTGATGGCGGGTACTCTGATGACAGGTACTCTGATGGCAGGTACTCCTATGATGGGTACTCTGGTGATAGGTACTCTGGTGACAGGTACTCTTTATTCAGGGGGGGCACGCCACTCTGCATAGTGACTGGCTGTGATTGGATTCAGCTGGTCATGCTGGATACAGCTGGTCAAGATATTTCCCACACTCTGCCAGATGCTCATTACCCTCATCGGTGAATGGCTGTGTGGAGGCACACGCCTGATTCCTGATCCCTGCAATGCACCCCCCCCCCCCCGGGGGTCCGCAGTAGCTGCAGGAAGCTGAGGACGTCATATGACGCCCACTCAGGATGGGAGATCCAATCTGCAGATGTCATTTAACTATAGCTGGGTAATGAAACGGTTAAACAATATGACATGTGTGAGCTTGTAAAACATACTAGAATATTCACAAATGTTATTATGTGAGGAGGTAAATCCATGGGTTGTGTGCACATGTCCAAGTCAAGATATTTTGTTCTCCTCTAGAAAGCTAGTACTGAAATGGAAGACACAATTGTCACATCTTGTTACATATAGTCATAGCTTAAATATTTTTCTTAAAGTGACATTAAACTCTGGTTTAAATAAAAAGTATGTCTTCTTAGCTTCAAAAAGTAAGTTCTATTGCTCTCAGCCTCCTCCAAATTTATTTTATTTACTGTAACCTGACTTCCTCTTAGAGGATGGCTACGTTTGTTTTCCTTGTTCTTGCTGTATATCAAAACATGGCCACCCACAACTGCTTGCTCCCTAGATGGACTAGAGACTATGGAATATGGTATAGGTATGGTATATGTAGCGTGCATAGAGCAGTGCATATGATCTCAACTAATGTGCTCTGTTTGTTCCAAATAAAAGAAAATGAGGGGGAAAAGGGAGAGATTAAGAAGCTCAGGGGGGACGTTACAAGGAGGCAAAATCACAGTAAGAAGCAATTTATTGAACAATAGACTACAGTGTAATTACGTAGTTGATGTGTATGGATTATTTTTGGAGAATAAGGAGATTGGTTAATGTCACTTTAAAGTAAAATTAAAGTTTGTTTTTCAATGCAAACAGTCTGATAATGCAAGTTAAAAATACTGCTTGGAGGCCCACTTGCAAAATTGTGTGTCTTATGGCTTTTTTAAAAGGCATCCAGCTGCTGCACAGGACCTAGGATTCTCTTGACTTCAGCTCTTTTTTGCTGCACAGCTCAGAGGTCATAGGCTTTCTACACTTTCCTCTTTCTATGGAAATATGCTAATACAATATATTTGCATACCAACCAGAGGCATTGAAGGAAGTGAATGATTTTTCAGATTTTTTAGAAAAGATCCATCTTTGTGGGTAATTAATATGAGCATAGTGGAAACGTTATCCATAACATTTTATGTTCTTTAACAAAAGAGCATACATTCCACATAAATAATTATGCTACCAAACTTTGTGAGTGCTATAAATTGCATAAAGGAAAGTTCTTGTTTCTTCTTGCCGCCATTTTGTTGTAGCTCAGAGCAGTCAATTCCTTCTTGGAATCTCTCCCCCTCTCCTTGGTCTCAAAAACAACATTTTACTTTTTTCAATTAAAATGTGTAAATTTCCAGCCTTGATTGTAAGACGTTTTACAGTACTGGCATTCACAGATCTACTGATGAGTTATATACGTATGAGTTATATACGTATATATTATATACGTTATAAGACGTTTTACAGTACTGGCATTCACAGATCTACTGATGAGGGAGACACTCTCCTTGAAAGTTTAACTTTTCTGTGAATCCCTGGCAGAGGAGTTTGCTCTGTCACCTATCCTGCTTTTCTTTTCTCTCTCCCCAATCTGTGTTCTCTTTGCACAGTTGGCGTAATTCCTATTGCTCTCTTCCCTCCTCAGCAACCCTAAATATTAAAGCTGTCAGCTGATCGGCCTCTAGGGACTCCGATTTTAGGCACAGTGCTGAGAATAGAGAACAACTGAGCATGTGCAGAGTGGGAGACAGTGTATTACTAGATTTTAAATGGTATTGATTGACATTTTTAATGTTTTACATATCTATACCTGCAAAAGGGGACAGCCTGAAGTGATCTTTCAGGACTTAATTTTTTTGACTAAAGTTCCATTTTAAATAAAACACTTAAAAAAACTGGACATAATTTAATATATTTGCTTTTGATGGATGATATCAAGGCCACAGAAAAGCTTATATTTTTAACTCAGTATAGCCTTGAATTTAAAACATCTCTAACATCAATCGTCAGTAAAAAATGGCTCTGTAAAAATATGTACAATTTATTTCAGATTGTTGTATCATTGCTGCACAGTAGAGACTAGAAAAGTATCCACTTAAGACAATGCTTTTCATCAATAGGGAAGGTTAGCCAAGTTAAGCTACTTGGTGTAATTTCACTATCTGTAGAAAAAAATATGTATTTAAAATATATAATTGCTGCTCAAGGATTTTGCAATAAAATGCCCTTTGAATTCAATCTGCAACCAGGTACAGCTGGCAATCAAATTCAAACAAGGCCTTTTTTATGGGAATGTTCTGTCCAATGATGGGTTGCAGAACTCCACCAAGAACGTAACTTCCTGCTGATGTAGATACTTGCTGAACCAATCACATTTTCCACCATTAAAACACTGAAAATGAGCTTCTCACTGTAGCAGGAAGACACTTAAAGTGGTTGTAAACCCTTACAAACCACTTTGACCTACAGGTAAGCCTAGATTAAGGCTTACCTGTAGGTCCAAGAAATATCTCCTAAACCTATATGGTTTAGGAGATATTTGCCTGAAAACAGGCACCGCTGTCTACGGGGCATGCCCCGTAGACAGAGGCGTGCAGGCGCACTGAGCGCGGCATTCACAACGACGGAGCTGCCGCGCGTGTCGGCTCCCGCGCGCATGCGCGGGAGTGACGTCATCGCAGCTTCGCCGAATGACAGCGGCGGAGCTGCGAGACCCCACCAAGAAGATGGATGCGGCGGACTACAGGGGACAGCGGCGACTTCGCTGGCTCCTGTGTCAGGTAAGTGACACATAATGGACTACTATGCGATGCTTTGCCTTTGCAGGGAATGAAAGAGGAAGTAAACTCATCAGGGTTTACTTCCTCTTTAACACTCAAATGTGCTAAATCCTTGTAATGTTTGCAACTGACCAGGGGAAAATTGAATTTTTCCTGCAAAAAGTGGAGTTCCACTTTAAGGGCAGTATGAAGCAATATTAAAAACTGGCTATGTAGTTAATATCTTACTCCTTTTTACAAAGATTATTATTCATCTCTATATAAATGTTCTAAATCTTATTGCATGTAATTCCAAATTTTTGAATATCTGTCAACCCCTGTTCAGGTCATCATACCAATGCCATATCATACCACTTGTTGTTTGAAAGACTAACTCTAAAATTATGTGCAGGATGTCATGTATAATAAGAAAATTTATGTGACCATGCATGCAGTCCATTAGGGTTATGCCAAACTATTTCTCCATCCAAGGAACTAAAACATTGGTGAAAAGTAACAGTAACTCCATCATTTTTACAATAAAAACAAGGCTTACTGGATTTTCATTTTGGGTAATTTATTTCACTATTAGGAAAACTCAAGCATATACATTTGGCCTGAGTGTTCCACAGCTCACCAATGTTCAGTGTATATATTCCTCCATAATTATCAAGTCACAGACAGTTCCCAGTGATTTAGAACTGCAATGTTAGTGAAAACTGATTTAGCTTCTTTCTGCATGTAAAGAAAACTTCTTGTTGATCCTGCCAGAACATTGAGTCTAGGGATGAGCTTGGGTATGGTCCAAACCTGGAAGTTATCTGTCATTGCTGGGTCAGTGAGTCAAGGTGGGAGGGGGGGGGGTCAAGGCTGTTATGCTTGGGTCTATCTAGCAAGGCTACTTTGCGGTAAATGCAAGGAAGCTCAGACCTCTGCAGTGTATAAATGTGCTTTTACTACACAAAAATGCTGTACATACAGATATTAGGAATAAAATACAAAATTGACAGATATATCAAGCAAGATGCCTGGCAAATAAGCAGAAACTATGATCTGTAACAGTGGTAATACGCTTAAAAGTTACTTTACTCTGGTTACTCTGTGTTCGTGATCTCACTTGACAACGAGGACTCAGGCTTCTTAAGCAGTTGCAGGAGAATCAGGTATCTTCTTCTTGGCTGGTACAGACTTTTCTTCTCTGGTCTTAAGGCATGATGAGAGTCCCTTCCAGCTTATGCCTGACAACCCTTTTATATGTGAGGTTGTTTACCATAGTTACCAACAAGGGTTACACGCTTGTTTACCTTAACAACAGACTGCTCCAACTGTTAACAGTTCCCATTGTTTGAGGAAAGCCTGTATTACCAAGGCATTCGTTTGAGAAGCATTCTAAAACTCAACAGTAACCTGATTTCTGTTTCTATCTAAACAGGTTGTTTTTAAAAACAAATCTGATGGAGAAAATCATTAATTTAATATATATATATATATATATATATATATATATATATATATATATTTATATCAAATGCAACACAAAGGGAAATAACATTGACCTAATATGGCCATGTGCCCATATTAGTAAAATATGTCACAGGCATCCCTGCCTCTTTGTCTATGTCGGCTAACTGCTATGTTTGGACTGAACCCAAGCCCAAACCCATGCTAATTACTAACTAGGGTGTTATACTGTCCTGTGCGGTGAACTGAAAACTCATGCAATGTTATTGGCTATCACAGCTGCCTTATGCCGCGTACACACGATCAAACAATCCGGTGGAAAAGTCCGGCAAACTCAAGTCCGCCAAACAATCCCCCCGTGTGTAGCCTCCGGCATACTTTTTTCACCCAAAAGTACGGCGGACTTAGAATGCCGTGTTGCACACCAATCTGCCCGCCGTACTCGCATTTCGGCAAACAATCCGGCCGTGTGTGTGCCAGTCCGCCGTACTTTTGAAATGAGCGGACTTTTCCCGCCCGGAGAAAAGTCCGCTCATTTCGAGCGGGTCTCCAGGTAGGCGGGGCCCGCGAAGGAGACATTGCTGGCCCCGCCGCCTGGTATGGACTTAAAAGGGAACCCCAACGCCGAAAAAAATCGGCGTGGGGGCCCCCAAAGTCCACAACAGACCATTGTCCGAGCACGCTACCCGGCCGGCCAGCAAAGGGGGGAGAGCGAGCGCCCCCCCTCCTGAGCCGTACCAGGCCGCGTGCCCTCAACATGGGGGGGTGCCTTGGGGAAGGGGGTCCGCGCGGTCCACATGTTGATGAGGACAAGGGCCTCTTCCCAACAACCCTGGCCGTTGGTTGTCGGGGTCTGCGGGCGGGGGGCTTATCGGAATCCGGGAGCCCCCTTTAATAAGGGGGCCCCCGGATACTGGCCCCCCACCCTATGTGAATGAGTATGGGGTACAATGTACCCCTACCCATTCACCTGTAAAATAAAGTACAAAAAAAGCACAACACACGAGATAAAATACTTTATTGCACAGCTCCGGGGGTCTTCCGTCTTCGGGGGTCTTCTCGCCAGACTCCTCCGCTATCTTCTTGTAGCTCTTTTGCTAGCGGAGGAGCCCGGCTTTCTTCCTCGCCGCCGGCCTCTTCTCCTGACTTTGGGGGTCTTGTCCCCCTCTTCGGTTCTTCTGCCTGGCCGGCCAGGTAGTGTGCTCGGACAAGGGTTTGTTGTGGACTTGGGGGGGGACCCCCACGCCGATTTTTTTCGGCGTTGGGGGTTCCCCTTTAAGTCCATACCAGGTAGCGGGGCCCGCGACGTCTCCTTCGCGGGCCCCACCTACCTGGAGACGCGCTCGAAATGAGCGGACTTTCCTCCGCGTGTGTGGGCGAGTCCGTTCATTTCAAAAGTACGGCGGATAGTACGGCGGACTTAGTACGCCGTATTAGTCCGCTGAAAAAGTGCCGTGTGTGGGCAAGTAGCCCGTTCGGAAATTCCGACAGACAGTCTGGCGGACGTCCGCCAGACTAAGTACGTCGGACAGATGGCTACGTGTGTACGCGGCTTTACAAAATCTACAATAGCCTCTCCTTTATTATTAGAGATAAGAGGAGGTGGTATTTGTGGTCCAAAACAGCAGGGCAGTTCAGGGTTTCTTTTCCTCCTCAACGCTGTCCCTCTAGGAGAGGAAGTGGGCTATTGGCAGGATCACAAGGTGAAATTAACCCCCCTGATGGTCTTCCCGAGTCTGGCTCGGGGTGGAATTTTTGTACCATTAGCGGTAACCCCGAGCCAGACTCGGGACTGCATCGCTGGATCCAGAAGGACGCTTACTTACCTTCTCCCTCGGATCGTGTCTCGCTCGATCTATCACAGAGCCAATCTCCGTGCCCTGCGAGCGTTGCGACGCACGGGGACGGAGATCAGTGCCAAATTCAAAAAGTGAAACACACAGTATACATACAGTATAATGTAATCTTACAGATTACATTGCTGTATGCAAATATTTCACATCCCCTTTGTCCCTAGTGGTCTGTCCAGTGTCCTGCATGCAGTTTTATATTATAAAAACTGTTCTTTATGCCTGGAAACTGGAGATTGTCCATAGCAACCAAAACTGTCCCTTTACATCAAATTTTTTTTTAGACCAGCTAGAAAATAGCAATAATAAATTGGAATCACTCGCAGAATTGAGCGACAACGATTTGTGGGGAGATCCGTCATCAAATATTGAAAAGTAATGACAATTCTGCAACTGAGCAAATTTCAGTGTTTTTGATTTGATTACATTATTGAATAATTTTTATTATTGTTATATTATTATTTGGTACAATTATTTATAGTTATTTATTATATTATAATTTATGATTTCATTTTTCAAACTTTATCATACCCGGGATGTCTGCTAGACTCTGGTTTGGACAGATTTAAGAGAGTTATTCCTAATAATTACAGGACTACAATATAAAACGCCAAATTTTCATGCAAAATAATTGTACCGCTTTTAGCACCTAAAATCCGAAATAATCATACTGCCAGGGAGGTTAAGGGAAAAACTTGAAGGAAAAAAAAATGCAGCCACTGACTAAGGTCTGGTAAGCTTCAAAACATCACATTTTTGTTCTTGGGTTTAGACATGATAATAAAAATTAATAGGAAAACAAATATCCAGCTTCCACTTTGATGACACTGACCTTCATTAAAATGATTCTCAGCTACCTTTTATCATTTATAATCAAAAATCTAAATGTAAAAAATATTAATATCCCTTCAATATTAATTTGTATTATAACATGTGCATATTCCATAGCATATAACACAACATTGTACTGGAGTATGCTTTTTTTTTTTATTTCCTCCCAAAATACCTACATTTAGTCGCGTTATTCGGTGAATGTATTTTGCTGAATTAAAGTCCCATCGAACTAGGCTATTTCAAATGGGATAATTTTTGCAATTTGCATGATAAGATCCCATAGGGATTACATTTATAATGGAACCTTTTTACACACATTTGTACCAACGAAATTATTTTTAATAAGCTTGCAATATTATTATTTATTTATCTTGAAACAAAAATTTGATTAATTTAAACAAATTTATTTTTTATTTTTGACAGCTCTGACTATAGTACTGTACCAACATATGTCACTTTGATCAAGAATTTACAAGGCTTTATTTCACCAAAAAGATGAAAAAACAAAGTTTACCATGCTCATTTTTTTTTTTGATTGCTTCAAATTTTATCACATGATGCATCATTTCCATACAATTTTTTTCTCCGCACAAGAGCAATTGCCATCGCTTACACTGTCCATAGAGTGAGCAGCACCCAAATTTCATTTTATTTTTTTACAATAAAAGCTATGATAATATACATTACACTCTTCCCATGCTGGATTTGCAAGCCACGGTCAGGGTACACAAGCAATTTTTACAGTCAGTCCTCCCTATTTACTGTGATGTCATGGGAATCCCTTTGTTGAACAATTTTATAGAAAAGGTATTTTGATAGAAACGGAATAATCAGACTTTATTATAATTATGTAGACTTATTTTTGAAAGATTTTTGTTTCCACACCAATTACTTTACTAACTTTATATGTGCTTTACCCCTTAGTTGTTCTGCTCAAATAAAGTAAGCGGTCATGTTTTTTGTCTGTTGACAGTACAAGCATACAAAATGCACACCAGTATCATAGCTGGAGTCCAAAATCCCAGTGTACACCTTGGCACCTTTTACTGTGGGGTGATAGCATGCTATGATAATACCTTTAGGTGCTTCTTTCTTTCTTTCATCTGCTTTCCCTTTCCTGCTGCGCCCCTTTAAAATTGAATCATTAGTACTCTGGCCCTTTGATGATGGGTCCCAGGCTAGGGAAGCAGGATATTCAGTGAGATCCTTACAAATACTTTACAATGCCACTGCATCCAACACATCCTATCCTGCATTTTTCTAAATGAGTCATATAGAAATAAGGTAATCCCTTTTGGATTGGTTCTGTGATTTCATAAATGTAATGGCTTAAATGATAAGTTCACCTTAGTTCACCTTTTTTTTCTAAATTCCAGCTCCCCTATGTACCAATATAGCTTTAATGTACTTATTTTGCAAAAATAAAACAGCTTTCCATTAATTCTACACAGGCTTACCTCACTCCTCATAGTTGTTTAAATACACTGCTTGATTAATTCTGCCTTACTTCCTGGTCAGACTTTAGGTCATGACACAGGAAGGAGTTTACCAGCTGATCTCATTAGCACACACCCTACATCATCTACCTTCAGCTGGTCAACTCCTTCCTGTGTCACGACCTAAAGTCTGACCAGGAAGTAAGGTAGAAGTAATGGAGCAGTGTGTTTAAACAGCTATGAAGAGAGTGAGGTAAGCCTGTGTAGAATTAATTAAAGCTGTATTATTTTGGAAAAATAAGTACATTAATGCTTTATTGGTACACAGGGGGACTGGAATTTAGAAACAAAAAAGGTGAAAAAAGGTGAACTTAACCTTTAAATTAAAATTCACATATTTCATTATTTCTTAAAAATACATCAATGGCCTGTTCACACCAGCGGCTGACCTAGAATACAGCTGCTGGTGTGTGGTATGATAACACTGATGCCGCTGTTCAGCATCTTACTGTTTGCTTTTTTTACCACTTCAGCTCTGGAAGGTTTACCTCCCTTTAGGACCAGGCCATTTTTTGCAATACAGCATTGTGTTACTTTAACTGTGCGACATAGTACCCAAATAAAATTGATGTCCTTTTTCCCACAAATAGAGCTTTTTTTTGGTGGTATTTATTTTTTGTGCTATAAACAAAAAAAGACTTACAATTTTGAAAAAAAAATAAAAAAAAACAATACATTTACTTTCCGCTATAAACCATACCCAATAAAAAATGTTAAAATTCTTATTTCGTCATCAGTTTAGGCCAATATGTATTCTTCTACATGTTTTTGGTAAAAAAAAAAAATCACAATAAGCGTATATTGATTGGTTTGGGCAAAAGTTATAGCAACTACAAACTATGGAATATTTTTATTACATTTTTATTTATTTATTTATTTATTTATTACTAGTAATGGTGTCAATCATTGACTTATAGGGGGACTGCGACATTGCCACGAACAAATCAGACACTAAGTGACACTTTTTTTGGGACCAGTTACACCAATACAGTGACCAATGCTAAAAAAAATGCACTGTCACTGTAATAATGACACTAGCAGGGAAGGGGTTAACATCAGGAGTGATCAAAGGGTTAAATGTGTTCCCTGGGAGTGCTTGCTAACTGTGTGGTGGATGCTTTAACTGTGGGAAGACAGAAATCCCTGTTGCTTCTTAGCAGAAGCACGGGATCTCTGTCTTCCCTTGTCACAGAAGAAATTGCAAAGAGAGGAGCCCCAGGGATTGTACAGGCAAAGGAGGTAAACCAGAATTTAAAGAAGTAACATTGTTTTTATACAATGTTACTTTTTTAATGTCACAAAAGGACATTTTATTAAGTGCGATGCAAGGTGGTGGGTTGCATTGCACTGTGCTGCACTGCACTGTGCTGAAAAAGTACTGCATGCTATCCTTTTTTCTGCGCACACCACTACAAAGAGTGGTTTGAACTGGCCTGGTAGGAGACAAGGCATTGTGCCCTGCACAGTCCCACCACCGCTAGCATGAACAGGCTCTAAAAGTAATACCTGTATTCAAAAATATATAAACTACATTAGGTTTAAAAGTGTCCCATGTATCATTTTATAGTTAACCAATAGGATTTTTATCTATTAAGTGATGAAAATATATGCATTGTAAAATACAGATAAACCAAGATAAAGAGAGAAATACAGCAATGGATCAAAAATTCCAAATGATCTACGCAACATCATTCTAAGGAAATGTTATGGGAATTATAGCTGGGACTATGAGAAGGAATATACAGGATATCAAATCATGTTAGAATTAAAGAGGAACTGCAATCTGCTCACATAATTTGTAATAAAAACATCTTTGCCATCCTGAAGCTTCCCTCCAACCACTTTGCATATTATATTATATATACTGTGATTCTGTACTTGCCAAATATGCTGCAGAAATCTCCCTCCACTGAATCTGGCTGCATCCATTTTAATTGTGGGCAGCTGAAGCTGCTGCCTTTTCACATTCTGGATTTACACAGACACACAGAGGCACACCTCCAGCTCTGCAGCTCTCATGTGCCCTCTTATGACTCATCCCTCCCTGGCAAACTCTCATGAGAGTGAGAGAGAGAGAGCTGTGCATGATGTCATAAGCCTAGGCATTTTACCAGACAAGAAACAGGTAGTGGGCTGTATAAGGTATTTACTGGCAGAAAAAAAATATTTTACTATCCAAAGTTAAAAAAAGGGCAGAAGATTTAATAGATGGAAAGATGAAAAAATGACTGAAGTTCTGCTTTATATTAATCCTAATTGTCTACAGGATTATATTTAGCATGATGGGCAATTACAACTGCAAAGTAGATGGGGGGTACTTAGTAGAAGACCTGTTAGAGTAGTCTGTCATTAATGTGGACCTGAACTAAAAAAAAAAAATGAAGATTTAATATATAGGAAACATGTAGATATGCTAATTGTAAACATTACCCCTCAAAAGATAACTCTTGCCTAGAATTCCTTTAAAAAAAAGCAACACTTTCCTGTGCCTAGGCACGCCTGTAGCTAAAGCTTCATACTCTGTTTCCCCTAAAATAAGACCTAGCATGATTGTCTGTGTTGGCTGCAATATAAGCCCTACCCCACAAATAAGCCCTACCCGGTTTCCGCGAAAATAAGCCCTACCTTGAAAATAAGACCTACAAGGACTTTAACTAGGGCTTAGTTGGGGGGTAGGGCTTATATTGCAGCCATCATCGACAATCACGCTAGGTCTTATTTTAGGGGAAACAGGGTAGCTGTATTTCTTTGTGAGGTCATCCAAGACACTTTTGTGTATGACTGCTAATTAGACATGTGCACACTGAAATATTTTGTTTCGGAATTTTGTTTTCGTACGAAAAATAAATGTATTTAGTTACTCCCGAAATTCGTTTTTATTTACCGGTACTTTATTTCGTTAAAAAATGTATTTGTCCGAAAATCCTAAATAATTAAGGTTGAATCTGTCATTGAAGGCTTATGGTGTCTGTCGAATGTTCTAAGAAGATTCAACGGTGCATCTAAACTGTACGGCGCCACAATCGTACATTTCCGGGCCGAATGTTCTGCCTACAAGCTATAGTAGAATTCTAATGTTGTATCACACTAGTAATAATTATATTTATTAATTATTATTACAAGTCAGCCAATATTAGAATTCTACTATAGCCTATGGGCGGAGCATTTGACCATAAATGTCTGCTCGTGACGACTGCCTTGTCAAATCTTCATGTTGAATCTTTTCTATCTATGTTGAATAATCTTGGACTAATAGAGTTAGGTTAGGCACATTCAAACTTTTTTGCTATTGTCTCTATAATGTTGAATCTTTTCTCTTGATGTCAAATCTTTTCTCTCTATGAAGAATAATCTTGGACTAATAGAACTAAGGTTAGGTATATTTGACCACAGGTTCGATGGACACAGATCACTATTGTGAGCGTCATGTTGAATCTCCTATCTATATCGAACTGTTGTCGCAAAAAAACGAAAATAAAGCATTTGTTTATGTTGGATCTTTCGGTTTTCGGATTTTGCACGTTCGTTATCATATGTTAAAACGATAACAAAAATACCCAAAACTCGGACGAAAACGAATTCACATGTCTACTGCTAATCTCCAAAGATTTGGCCTGAGATTTGGTGATGTTATTGCTATGCTTCTCACTGTTCTCCTTGTTAGAGAGGTAGCTGTACCTTGGGATGTGCAATTTTTCTCAGACTCAGTGCAAAGGCAAGACCACTTCAGGTCTTTTCATTCTGTTACTGAATAGGAGGTTTGGGAGTTTACTGATTCATTATTTACCAGCTATGCAACCTTATATTGTATCTAAATGGTATAGAACTGCACAAATAGATACCTTTATATGTTTGTGCATTAAGTAAGCAAAAATGTGTAAATCTTATTAAAGTGCTATGGCTCCTGTTAGGTATCATTGTTTAAAAAGCGTAAACTTAAATATACCTTTAGACAAAAGCAGTTTTCCTATGTACACATGTGCCTGGGAGAGAAGTGATGACCCTACACAAGCTGTCTTCCTCTTTTGTTGCAACACGTGCTAAAATATTCAAAGTAACCTAGACACAAACAATTACTACTGTTCCTTTTTTGTGATTCGGGTTGCTAAAAAACATATGAATGCTGAAATCAGATGGATTTTGATCATTGGCATTACTCTTTGCATTGTTTTAATAAATATTAATGAAAAAACTTGTTAGCTTTTTCAGAGTTCATAGAGAGCCATGCTCATTGATTTTTGTGTGGTTTACTAGAGCATGTGTGTTACCAGTGGCAGCAAACTAACGCTGCAAGCACCCCCCGGCGTTAGATGTACGAGAATGC
The DNA here is from genome assembly GCF_037356315.1 of Lithobates pipiens. NCBI lineage: Eukaryota > Metazoa > Chordata > Amphibia > Anura > Ranidae > Lithobates > Lithobates pipiens. Next base: position 458,044,721 of record NW_027507748.1, on the reverse strand, counting down.
GGCATTGAGCCACCGCCACCTCCGTGGCAGACTGACTTTAAGTTAGGAGGCGGGGAGAAGGAAGAGCCGGGCTGTTGCTTCTCCTCCCGGATGAAAAGGAAGTGCGTCCTGAGACCCGATTGGTCAGGAAGATTTCCAGTTACAGGAGGAGCTTATAACTGTACACAAAGTTTTTCTTTTTTTGGGGGATAAATCTCTGTGAGATCCAACACTGATTGTTTCTGTTCACCATGTATGCAACCCTACCACTCTTTAACCTGAGAAGAAGATAGGTAGCATAACCGAGGGCAGGGTAAAAGGTGTCTCTGGAATGCTGGAATTCTTGTGGTAACCATAGGAAAGGGAAGTAACATTTTTACTGACTATTTATTATTTATTTATTTATTACAGGTACTTATATACCCACCATGTAGTAAGGGGGGGCAACTCTAATCCTTGGACCCCTGCTTTCCCTATTGGAACAAATGTTTTGTTAGGGATCACTTGTAGATAAGCAGAATAACTATTCCTCCATGCTTCTTGTCCCATGATAAATGATTTTTATATTATAAAATGTTTTTACACGATGAGCCAAACATATTTAATTCGGTTTAGAGACAGTTTGCTGAATATTACAGATCGCGAGCCAAATTTGAACCTCATTAAAACCAATGGGAGCCGAATCTTACAAATCAGTAATGGTTATGTTCTTGGCTAATAGGCAATATATTGCCAAAAAAATATATAAATTTCTTTTGATGGGGAGAAGCGCTTTTACAAATACTCAAAGTGAAAGATTAACAATGCAAAATTCCTTTAAATAACATGCTGGAAAACCCACTGTGAAGTGGCGCTTTGTATGACGTATACGACCTACTACAACAAAACTGACATTTACAAGGAAAAAATGCTGTTTAAATTGCAGGTAAATGACAGTTCCCAGCTGCTTCATTCTTTTTGTAATCAAAGCATCCAGAGATTCTCTTTTATGTATACCAGACCCTTATTCTAGAAGGAAACTTGTATAGATTTTAATGGGACACCCCACACAAAAAAAGAGAAAAATACAACTGACAACTGAATGGGGGCATAGCCAACCATGTATGCGAGCAGACATGATTAAAGGAACGCTGTCTTAGGATCAGTGGCATAGCGTGGGGAGTGTGGAGGGGGCCGTGGCCCCGGGCACAACATTTAGGGGGGCGAAATTCTGTCTGCCTCCTTCTAAATTTACTTTCCTGTGTCCCCATGCTCTGGCTGCCATGTTCAGTCTCCGGCGCCCTGTGATTGGGTGTATGGGGTCATACGCAGCGGTGGTGCTGGCCTGTCCACGATCGCGGTAGATCCTGGAGGTGGGACTCTAGGAGCAACCGCGATCATTAACAGGCCAGCTTCACTGCCGCACATGACCCCATACGCCCAATCACAGGGCATCGGAGTCTGAACATGGCAGAGCGTGGGGGAAACAAGAAACCGAGATTGTGAGCCGCCACTGTTGTCTTCTCCTCCTCCTCCTCCACTGCGGACCGATGAGGAACAAAGAATAGAAGGTGAGACTCCCTCGTGCAAATGAGAGTCATGTTGCTGGCCTGGGGGGGGGGGGAGGGGGTTACAGTCTGGGGAGAGGGAGCAGCCAGGGAGAAAGAGTAGAAGAGCAGCTAGAGTCATGCAGTGTAGTGGTCAATATAGGAATACTGTAGGTAGGATAGTGTAGTGGTCAGTGTAGTGGTCAATGTAGTGTAGTGGACAGTATAGTGGTCAGTGTAGTGTAGTGGTCAGTGTAGTGTAGTGGTCAGTATAGTGGATGGTATAGTGTAGTGGTCAGTATAGTGGTCAGTGTAGTGTAGTGGACAGTACAGTGGTCAGTATAGTGTAGTGGTCAGTATAGTGGACGGTATAGTGTAGTGGACAGTATAGTGGTCAGTGTAGTGTAGTGGTCAGCGTAGTGTAGTGGACAGTATAGTGGTCAGTGTAGTATAGTGGACAGTATGGTATAGTGAACAGTATAGGGGTCAGTGTAGTGTAGTGGTCAGTATAGTGGACGGTATAGTGTAGTGGTCAGTGTAGTGGACAGTATAGTGGTCAGTGTAGTGGTCAGTGTAGTATAGTGGACAGTATAGTATAGTGGTCAAAGTAGTGTAGTGGTCAGTATAGTGGATGGTATAGTGTAGTGGTCAGTATAGTGGTCAGTGTAGTGTAGCGGACAGTATAGTGGTTAGTGTAGTGGACAGTATAGTGTAGTGGTCAGTATAGTGGTTAGTGTAGTGTAGTGGTCAGTATAGTGGTTAGTGTAGTGGACAGTATAGTGGACAGTATAGTGCAGTGGAGAGTATAGTGGTCAGCATAGTGTAGTGGACAGTGTAGTGGACACTATAGTGGTCAGTGTAGTGCAGTGGACAGTATAGTGGTCAGTGTAGTGGACAGTGTAGTGTAGTGGACAGTATAGTGGTCAGTGTAGTGGTCAGTGTAGTGTAGTGGACAGTATAGTGGTCACTGTAGTGTAGTGGACAGTGTAGAGGACACTATAGTGGTCAGTGTAGTGTAGTGGAGAGCATAGTGGTCAGTGTAGGGGACAGTGTAATGTAGTGGACAGCATAGGGGTCAGTGTAGGGGTCAGTGTAGTGTGGTGGTCAGTGTAGTGTGGTGGTCAGTGTAGTGGACAGTATAGTGGTCAGTGTAGTGTAGTGGACAGCGTAGTGGACACTATAGTGGTCAGTGTAGTGTAGTGGACAGTGTAGAGGACACTATAGTGGTCAGTGTAGTGTAGTAGAGAGTATAGTGGTCAGTGTAATGGACAGTGTAATGTAGTGGACAGCATAGGGGTCAGTGTAGGGGTCAGTGTAGTGTGGTGGTCAGTGTAGTGGACAGTATAGTGGTCAGTGTAGTGTAGTGGACAGCGTAGTGGACACTATAGTGGTCAGTGTAGTGTAGTGGAGAGTATAGTGGTCAGTGTAGTGGACAGTGTAATGTAGTGGACAGTATAGTGGTCAGTGTAGGGGTCAGTGTAGTGTGGTGGACAGTATAGTGGTCAGTGTAGTGGACAGTGTAGTGTAGTGGTCAGTGTAGTGGACAGTGTAGTGTAGTGGTCGGTATAGGAATCAGGTTGGTTAGTACTATTGTACTATTGTAGGAAGGGAAGGGACAGGACTCAGGGAATGCTAAAAGTCTGCAAGTTATGGGACACAAATTACTTGCCTTGCCCCGGCAGCTGACAACCCACGCTACGCCACTGCTTGGGATCCTGTAAACATCTTTCCTTACTCATTTCTTACCCACTCTCACCTGCCAGCATTAGCTGTGAGTCCCAGAGTTTCCCAGGCACCTCCAGACCATGGTCTTTATGCTCCACTCAACATGCTAGACATGAAAGAGAAAGGAAGTAATTGCGGATCCCTTAATCCAAGATTGCTCCTGTCCCTTTCCAAACCTCTCCCTGCTAGATGCATGAGAGACAAAACAAGGGAAGCTAGTGCTGCTGCTTGAATGGAGTGTTTTTCAAGGCACCTTAGCCCAGGAGACAGAATCTCTCCCTCCACCAATGCCAGCAGACTGCTCTCCCCCTCCCCTTTTATAACAGGTCGACAACCACCTGAGGCCAAATGGACTGTGTATAGAATAGACATTTTGAGTAGTACTGTTATACCCCCAAAATGCCCCAGGAACCCAGGGTTAAGTGCACTAGCTCTGAATCCACAAATAAAGATGTTCTTTCTCTAGTTCTGCAGTGCAATTCCTCTATACACACTCTCACTGGGAAGGTCCAGGGGTTTAGGAAAGACATCGCTTTGCTTCTCCCTGATTTGCAAAAAGTGTAGGAGTGCACCTCGGTAATTGAGGGCCTTATGAGTGACACAAAATATACAGTTAACCCTAATGACATGAAATACGATATGCACAAGATAGATGCTAAGACACAATAATGTTAATATAGTAGGTCTCCCCGTGCGAGCCAAGGGTACTAATCCTTCTGAAAATTTTGAACATTGGCTAGTAGAAACACTTAGTAAAGAACACCTCTCTCCCTGGTTTGCTATTGAATATGCACATAGAGTCCCCACCCACCCTCTACCCCCAGAAAACCCTCTGAAACCATTTCCTATTCACCTACTGAATTACAGAGATAAAGAAAACATACTATGGTTAGTCAGGTAACTGAAGAAACCGAGAGGAAACAAAGTCATGTGCTTCCCAGATTTTTCCCCTGACAGGGTCCCTAGCCTTCAGCCGGACCCCCATGGGATGGCACAAAGGGCTGGTTATTTCTTTCCCCCTTCCCACCTCTCTTGCAGGTTGCTATTGGCAATTACAGCAGAGAATCTTCATGGCAACAGGAGGAGGATTGGTCTAAATTGGGGGGAAGCTGCAGCCTGCGCTTCCTTCTCTCATAAAAGCCAGCTGCTCCCATCTCAGAAGGTCTGCTGCTGCCTCAGAATGACCAGGCCGCGACTCACAAAAGACAGACACCTGCAACATGGAGGACCTCCTATGTCGCTTCATAGAAAAAGCCGAGAGCTCAAGTGGGGAAGAATGGCTGAGGCGTTGCCTAGAAGAAGAGTCCTTCCCCCTCGCACAGAAGCAAGTCAGTTCTGATAATGTGGCTAAAGGAGCTTCAGGCATACATGGTACAGGCAGGCAGCCTGGTAGAAAAAGGCTGAGGAAGGATTCTGTTTCTCCTTTGCTCAACAATGTCTGTGCTCCGTCTGGCTCAGACAGAGCCACTTCTTCACATATGGCTCAGACTGCCACTCCACAGGCTTTATCAGCAGCCTCTAGTTGGCATTTTAATGGCATGAATACTGGTGAGAATTGGTCTATGTCCAATATTAATGAATTAAGTTGGGTGGTTAATTCTCTTTCTAATATTTTAGCTGGTGTTAAAAATGCTCAAAATCCTGAGGTATTTCATGATAAAGTTTTAGGGGCACGGTCTTCTGGTGCTATTGATGTTAATTTTGATATGTTTTTAGATAAAAGTTCAGGGGCACAGTTTTCTGGTGCTTGTGATAATTAAAAAAAAAAATGTATACTCTCAGATATTTACAGGTCCCTTTTTGCCCCAGCAAAGAGTTATAAATCAGAAAATGCCAAATATTGGGTCAATTTGGCAAGGGGAAGTTAACCCTTCATCTGTTGGTATTCATTTACCTGATTGTAAGCCACCCTATTTGCCTGTCAGCTCTTCTACAATTCCATTAACTGCTCCCTTGTCTATTGCAAATGCTATTGCTCCTGACACTTTGGTGGCTGAAACATGCCCATGTGAGTTATCCCCCCTCAGTTTTCACTTAGCCCCCACAGAAAAAGAAAAAATTTGGAAGGGTATTTTTGTAGATTTGCTGTCTTTATTGCCAGCATCTAAAGAATTTCTGGTTAAAACCGATAAAAAGGGGGAAGAAAGAACCCGAGGATCAGAGGAGTAGAGCCATACCAAAAACTTTTCAGAATTGACTTCAAGCCTTCTGTATTTATGCTGCAGTTTTGGGTGAACGCTTTCCGGAAAAAAATCTCAGGCTTATTCCAGCATTTGGATATCGTAGCAGAGGCATTTCCTCATTTTGGTGGTACTGCTTGGAACACATATGACGAAAATTTCAGGCAAAAGCTGTCGGTCCGCCCTTCTTTGCGTTGAGGAGTTAAAGATGTGGGACTGTGGTTGAACCTGATGTTACCACAAAGACCCTTCATTCCACAAAAGCCCAGCCTTATTCAAAATGAATTTTGCAAAGATTTTTGCTTTGCATTCAATGAAGGCCAATGTCGGTTCTTATCAAACTGCAGATACAAACATGAGTGTTCGTACTGTAGCGGGGCACACCCAGCTGTTAGATGCTTTAAGAAAGCCTCTGCTTCATCACTTAATTTGCAAAACCGGAAATCAGGTATCAAAAGCAAGGCCGCCTGTGATGCTATAAAAGATACTATCATGGCTCGCTATCCAAACACCAGGTTGGTGGATCTATTGCAGACAGGTTTCAGTGAGGGATTTTTGAATCCTTCCTTTAACAGTAAGGGTTGCTCACCTGTAAAAAAATTGCGTTCAGTCTTGCTTCACTCCAATATTGTGGAAGATAAGATTAAAAAAGAAATTGAGGAGGGTAGGATAGCTGGTCCTTTTTCTCCTTTAGGTCTAGTCCCAAAAAAGGAGCGGGGGCTTTTCATCTAATTCATCATGTATCCTATCTCCCGGATTGGTCCCTTAATGATGAGGCTGAGGATGTTGAGGCATCTGTATCCTATATATCTTTTGATGAGGCTTTGGTTTTATTGAGACGCTTTGGTAAATCAGTTCTCTTAGCCAAAGCTGACCTAAAATCGGCTTAACGCCTTCTTCCTGTACACCCTATGGGTTTCAGTTCTTTGGATTTTCAGTTTAATGGCTCATTTTATTTCGGTAGGTGCATGCCTATGGGTTTTTCATTGTCATGCTTCTACTTTGAAGCCTTCTCTGCCTTTTTACAATGGGTTCTTTCTGAAAATACATCATCGGGTGGGTCCCTGCACTATTTAGATGATTTTCTTTTTGTTGGCCCATCGGAGTCAAGTATCGGTTATGATACATAAGTCTGTTTCGTCGATATTTGCAAATCAATTGGGGTCCCCATGGCACAAGAAAAGACAGTTTTCCCAACCACCGTTATTGAATTCCTTGGAATTGCTATTGATTCCTAAAATATGGAGTTCAGGCTACCCATGAATAAATTGGTCCATATGAGGTTAATAATGACTTCCTTCCTGTCTAGGTGTAAAGCTTTGTTGGAGGAAATTCAATCCCTTCTTGGTCTTTTTGGCCTTTGCAGCGAGGGTGATACCAGGGGCTAGAATATTTTCTCGTTGATTGGCTCTGGCTACAAGGATTATTAAAAACCCTTTTGCACATGTTATTATTTCTAAAGAAATTAAAGAAAACTTAAAGATTTGGGATATATTCTTGAGCAGTTTTAATGGTTCTACCATATTGCAGGAAGAATTGACTGACGACTTCAGCCTAAACATTTTCACTGATTCCTCTGGCACTATAGGTTTTGGTGCATTTCTGCAAGGCCACTGGTGTGCTGCTGAATGGCACAAGACTTGGAGGACTTCAGAAATTCTACATAATTTAGTTTTACTGGAACTATTTCCAGTGATAGTTTCAGTGGTTATCTGGTGTGATTTGTTCAAGAATAAGTGCATTCTCTTGCACACAGATAATAAGGGTGTATTATATGTAATTAATCAGTTATCCTCTAGATAAGAATTAGTTGTTAAAATACTCAGTTTTCTTGTGTTACATTGTATGAGATTTTTTTTCCTGGAGTCGAGAATAACATAGCAGATGTTTTATCCTGTTTCCAGTTTTGCAGGTTCCGAGAACTGGCTCCGGAGGCAGATCCAATTGGTTTCCCTTGCCCACATTTCCTCTGGGGCTTGATCTGGGATTGATCTTTGCCACCCTCAAGAATTCTGTTTCCATCAAGACCTGGGAGGATTACATGAATTCCTGGTACAAATGGTCTTTTTTTTGTTCTAATATGTCTATTAATCCTTTGAAAGTAGATGCGTATGTGGCGTTATCTTTCGTGTCCTCTTTAATGCATTCTAGTTTCAGTCCAGCCTCAATACACAAAATACTAGCAGGAATATCCTTTTTCCCAAATTTTTTTGGCCTTCCTTGCCTAACATCATTTTAGCAAGTTTTGCAGGTTCTTAAGGGTTTCAAGAAATCCCGCCTGAGTTTGGACACCAGACGCCGTATATCAATTGATTTATTGGGTAATCACCTCTCAGTTCTTGAGATTGTCTGTCTTTTTTTCTCCCTTCAAAGTTTATTTAGCCTTTTTTGGAGCATTAAGACTGGGGGAATTTACAGCTCCAAATAAATCATCGTCCATCATTCTGTTTCTATCTTCTCATATCTCTTTGATGTTAATTCTAATAAAATATACACCAGTATATCTAAAACGGACTCACTTGGTCTGGGCAGACATATTACTTTATTCTGTTCTTAGAGTCTGGCTATCTATCCTGTTTCCAATGCATCTCGATATGTGTTGGTTAGGCCTTTGTGCCATGGTTCTTTTTTCATTCATGGCGATTTTTACCCACTCACGATATTCAATTTTTCGGCTATTCTTTCTTCATGCCTCAAGAAGTTAAATCTTTCTGGGTTTCACTTTACTTCCCATCCCTTTAGGATTGGTGCTGCCAGAACTGCCAATCATTTAGATTTCTCCCCTACTGATCTTAGAAGGGTAGCGCGTTAGTGATAGGTACAAACCTTATGTCCATTCTAACCTGTTTATTTATTTAATTTCTGTTCTTTTTCAGGTTCATCCAAGCATACAATTTGAATAGTTGGTCATTCATTTATTTTATGGTCCAAGAATCGCGTCCAGGACTTATTTGGCCAATTTAGGTTTGAACTCTAATATATTCCAGGTTCTTTGGTGGGACATTAGAGGCCTCCGATGGATGAATGTTAGAGACCAACTGATCTATTTGTCAAGTATTTGGCCTCCACCCAATGTTTTAATTATTCATGCTGGGGCTATTGATGTTGGAAAAATAAAGAAACGGGAGCCTCTCTGCGAGATTAAAAAATACTTATGCTCTTTTAAACTATTTTATTCTCATGTTGTCTTGGCCTATTCGGAGAAGATTCCTAGGCTTATGCCCTCCACAGGGTTATTTTCACTACATTGATAAGATTCGGAGACGCCTGAATAGGACAGTACATAACTATTTAGTTTCCTTTGGTGGACTATCATATCGTCATGTTGAACTTAAGGTGTTTTTTGCCTGGTCTATTTAGGCACGACCCGGTGCATCTGTCAGACATTGGCTTCAACATAATCAACATGGGTCTGCAAAACATGATTGATTTAGCCACGGTATTGGGGGGGGCCTTGGCCAGCCAGTTCCTTGCTGGTCTCGGCTAGTGGGGATTAGTTTATCTGGATGGACATTGTGACTAATTTTGTTTATGGTTGATGGTTTAGCCAAAGACAGCTCTATATTGGTTAAATATAAATATATACAAATATATAAATTTGCTGTTTTGATTCTAATTAAGGATACCCCCATAAATTGCACTGTGGCCAAAATAAATTCCAATAAAGTCTTTAAAGTTAATTAATTACTGTGTGCTGTGTGTTATTTGCTACTAACTCCTTTGTGCTATCCCATGAAGTAGAACACAACTGAATTGGCTGGGCCGAGATACAAACTGCTTGTTTGGCTTGGCTGAACACCATTTTAGTTTGGTCATTCTTTGAACTTCTGTACAAGTAAAATTCAAGGTGAATATGGACATATTTATTAAATCTGCAAGTAAAACAACATGCAAAGTGTTTGGGCTTTTCCATAAATAAATACATAAATAAAAAATTAAGCTATCCAATATATTCTTCAAAATATCTATTCCTGGATTCAATCACATTCTATTCATGTTTATGCCAGTGTATGTAATGAGGATATTAGGCTAAAAATCTAATTTACAGGACATCCATGTGCAGCAAATATGTAAAGCCAAAAGCAATTCACAATCAAAACAGTGTTGGACATCAGAGTGTATTCATACTGTAAATAAAGTGAAGTGGAAAATCCAGTTGAAGTACAAAAAAGACTTGATCGTGGGAGCTTAATTCAGCAAATATGTTTATAAAAACCATAGAAATATTTGATGGGCATACAACGGTGAAGGAACAACAAAAATATCACTATAGTTAGTTATTATCTACTAAAGAGTCTGAAGGGCACATCTTAATATGTACATAGGGAAAGGGCACTTATACACAGGGTGATTTTTACTAGTCAACAGATTTTAGATGGGTATTTTTGGAAAATGTTGAAAATGTTGATAAAAATGCATGTGAGAGCATCAAAAGGGCTTGCTTTTTTTCTTTTTTTTGCTCACAGTTTTTTTTTTTTCAAAAAAGTTTATTAAAGCGATAAACAGAAAACAGTATCAGCAAAAAGGATCAGATGACATATATATATATGACAAAAAGTTGGATGACAAGATTATAATAAGCTGGTAAACAAACCATATGACTCTAGAGATCATACAGTGATAACAAACATTGGTATAGTTCATGCATCAATCCAAAGATTGTGAGAGAGAGAAAAAGAAAATAATCAATGTCATGACATTCATTTATGTAATTTGTAAGAAAAGAAAATACCAAGAAAGAAAGGAGAAAAGACGAGAAAATCAAATCAAATAACAAAAAGAAAAAACATGAGGTATGATCATTTTTGTAATCTGAACAGGAACCAAGGATTCCACTTTAGGTCGTATATATGGGTCGTGTCATGCAGAGTATGGAAAATCTTTTCAGTTAGCATCACATGATCTGTGCGTGAGAGAACCTGAGATAATGGGACCGACGGGGACTTCCAGTGTAGTGCTATGGTCCATAGCATAGAGACACAGATGGAATGAACTAGCCTTACCAAGGGTTTAGGGGTGTCAGGCGGGGTTTGGAAGAGAAGACAGTGTTGATAAGTTAGGGATAATGCACGGCCTGCGAGTTTGTCTAAAATTTTCAACACCTCCAGCCAAACTGGACGAATTAACTCACATTCCCAAAAAATGTGGATAAAGGTGCCCAGGTGATTGCATCCCCTAAAACAGCTAGGGGAGGTATGAACATAAATTTTGTGCAAACGTACCGGGGTGTAATACCATCTGGTAATTACTTTAATGGCAGTTTCCCTAATTGTTAAGGATCTGGTGCATTTACACATATTATTCCACCCCTCCTCCCAATCTATGACATCAGTTCCCAGTTCCAGCTCACGTTCCCATTGTGATCTATAATTCAGAGTCTGGGAGTCTATAAGTCCCTCAAGAACTTTGTAGATCAGGGAAATCAGCCCTTTTTGGCTTGGGAAGTTGAAGCATAAGTCCTCGAAAATGGTAATATGGTCCGGGGACCGAAGTCTGTAGCAGGAGAGGAAGAAGTGACGGATTTGCAGGTATCTAAAATATTCCCCATCAGGGAGTTGGTGCTGGGTCTGTAACACCGAGAAAGGGATGAAACCAGAACCCGTCACAAAGTCCTTCAACTGGGTAAGTTTGCATTGAACCCATATTCGGAACGTCTCAGGATGGAAAATACGCTGGGGGGAATCTAGGGTCGCTCAAGTAAGAGGCGCCCATAGAGCTCTCAGAGGTAAGGTTGTATTTGTTTTTGTAGCGGTGCCATAATAGTAGACTATCCGCCACTATATTATTCAGTGTACGTAATGTTGAGTGAGGTTGGTGTGTTGACCACATAAGGCCAGGGAGATAAAAGGGTGTTATCGAGTCACTTTCAAATCGTACCCAGGGTACTCTTGAGTTAAGGATCGACCACTGCGCTTGCTGCGTGAATCTGCACGCCAGATAATACAACCACATTTGGGGGACCCCTAGGCCTCCACTTCTCATAGAGCTGTATAGGACTCCCCTGGCAAACCTGGGCGACCTATCATTCCAGATAAATTTATTAAAATGGGATTGGAGGTTGAGGAGAAAGGATTTAGAAAGTTTGACTGGTAGGGAGCGAAACAGATATAATAGCCTGGGAAGGATGACCATTTTGAAGGCTGTGATTCTTCCAATAAAGGGGATGTGTAAAGGAAGCCAGTTCTTAAGCGTGTTTTTTAGTTTCGTAATCAGTGGGGGATAATTGACACTAAAGAGGTCGCGAAAGTCTCCGGGCAGTCCCACTCCTAAGTAGGGTATGTGTGAAGTGGCCCATGTAAAGGAGTAATTACGTTTAATAAGGGCTAAGTCAGTGGGAGAAAAACCCACAGGGAGGGCAACAGATTTGGAGACATTGATAGAGAGCCCAGAGACCTTCGCAAAACTCGACAGCGTTGAAAAAAGGTTGGGGAGCGAAACATTTGGATTGGTTAGGAACATCAAAACGTCATCTGCATACATGCAAAATTTGTACATTGCATCACCTTTAGTGTAACCAGTAACATCAGGATTTCTCAAAAGGGCAATCGCAAGGGGTTCAAGGGCTAAAGCAAAAATTAAGGGGGAAAGGGGGCACCCCTGTCTAGTGCCTCTACCTATTGGAAAAAACTCAGAGCAACAACCAGGGAGCTTAATACAGGTCGTAGGGTTAGAGTAAAGGGCCTGGAAACCCACTAGGAACTCTCCATGAAAGCCCATACGTGGCAGAAGAGCGTTGATATAGTCCCATGTGATGCTATCAAATGCCTTTTGTATGTCCAGGCTTAGCAAAAGAAGCCTGCGGGAAAGTAGGTTAGCATCTTGGATAATATCAGTCGCTAAGCGAATATTGTCAGTAATTAAGCGATGTGGAATGAACCCTGATTAGAAGGGGGATATCAAGGAGGGGATAAACTTTGCCAGTCTGTCAGCTAAGACTCTACTAAATATTTTTATATCATTATTCATAACCGAGATAGTTCTGAAGTTTTGGGGCAGATTATGATTCTTATTTGGTTTTGGGATTAGCGACATGTTGGCCAACAACATTTCCTCAGGGAAGCGATTGCCAAGTAGGACTGAGTTAAAGAGGTGAACCATTCTTGGGGCCAGGATCATGGAGTATTTTTTGTAATATAGGGCCGAAAAGCCATCAGGGCCTGGGGCAGAGCCTGTTTTAAGTGATTTAATTACACCTAAGATTTCAGGTATTGTGATAGGGGCATTAAGTTCGTCTATTTGTGAGGTGGAAAGGGTCGGGACGGGGATGTTATGGAGCCATGTTAAATCCTCTGGGGAAGGGGGAGTGTTGAGGAGATGCCAAGAGTTTGGTGTAAAATTGCTCAAAAATTTTGAGTACTTCTTTGGGGTGCGAGGACACTAATCCGTCCTTGTTAGACAGCCTATATAAATGAGGAGGGCGAATCAAGTTTGACAACCATCTGGCAAAAATTGTCGATGCTGAGTTATTAAATAGTAAATAACGGGCCTTAGTCTAACGGAGTGCCTTTTCAACCTTAGATGATAAAAGGGAATCCAGTTCTAAACGCTTTTGTTCAATAGAGTGCCTTGTGGTATCTAAGTGTAACAAAGGTGTATTTTTATATAAATGATCAAGCTCCTTGGTTAACTCCACTATTCTAAGTCTGTTGGTCCTGTTACGGGCAGCAGAAATACTTACAATTTTCCCTCTAATGACGGCTTTATGCGCCGTCCAGAGAAGTGAAGGCTCCATATCTGATTGGGCATTAAGAGAAAAATATTCTTCCATAGATTGAGCTATTTGGGAATCTACCGCTGAATCTGAGAGAATGGATTCATTCAATCTCCAGGAGTGGAGTGTAGGGGCAAGTCTAATAAACCGTGGTAAAGGAAGTAACCTGATGATCTGACCATACACAGGGATGGATAGAGGCGTCTAAAGAATTGGCAAGTATGATTGGGGATGCGTATATGAAGTCCAATCTCGCATAACTGTTGTGAGGATGGGAGAAAAAGGTGAATTCCCTGCAACCCACGTTATGTGCCCTCCAGGTGTCGGTGAGTTGGAGATCCTGCAAGCCACCGGTGAGAGATTTTGGGAATGCTCGAGAGGCAACCGTGGTCGAGGAGCGGTCCAATGTGGCGTTAGCTACTGAGTTAAAGTCTCCACCTATGATCATATGGGAGGAGTGGTATTGTGCCAGTTTCTCAAAAAATGACCTAAAGAAGGTGGCCGGGCTGTCATTCGGTGCATAAATACTAGCAATAGTAAGTTCCCTGTTGTGAACAATCCCTTTAACAATCATATAACGACTTTCAGGGTCCCTGAACATTTGCTTAACCTCCATCGGGAGGGAGGAGTGGAGGAGTATGGCGGCACCCCTGGTCTTGGATGAGTGGAGTGAGTAAAAGGCTTGAGGGAAATTAGGAAATTGGAGTAGGAGGATCTTAGCCCCAAGTTGTTTATAAAAGGCGAAGGCTTTACGCCATTTGGAGGGGGAGTTAAATCCTTTAACATTGTGCGAAATACAGGTTATTGCCATGGCGTGTGAAGTAACGTGAAGATAGTTGGGGGCTCAAATCTAATGAAGGGAAGGGGAAATTGAGTAATAATCATACACTCATACATTAAAGCCGAATTCGTAAGGGGGGCCGCCACACTCCTCCCTAAGGTCCATAGGGAACCGACCAGTAACACTGAGGGTAGAAATAGATCACAGAACCATAACATGAAATAATCACATACTGCAGTAGAATCATAAGATTTGTAAAATGATCGACCAACTTGAAAAAGAACAAGAAAACATAGAAAAGTAAAACTAACAACTGAAAAAACGATTCCAGCCTCTAACATAGACTTGGGGATCAACATTATTGAAAGATGTGGGTACTTGTGGGAGAGAGTTCCCACACCAGAGAGAAACTCATATACCGAGACAACCAGGTCTCGTACCCAGTAGGGTTGCGCAATGGTAGATAACACCCACCAGAGAAGCAACCAACTACTGGGAGGGGAGCCATGGTACAGCTCCTAGGGACATGCGGAAACCCAGAAGGGTGAACAAAAAACGCTTAAAAAAAAGATGCATAAAAAAATAAAAAAAGAGTTTCTCTTGAGAAAAACAGAGTGTGATTTTCCTCTGGGAAGTCTATGCTAGCCGCATACCAAACCTGAGATGAGCCGGGGTAAGGAACAGTTAACGAGGGCTATCTTCCCCACGATGTCCAACATCATACCAGATCCTACGTCTGTCTTTCCTGGTCAGGGGTGTTTGCCATATAGGTGTAGCTCTGGGGGTGGAGGGCAGCCTGCGAATCGCAGTGGCATCCAAAAGGCCAAGCTTTACCAGGATCTCCTGCCCTTCCAAGACAGTGGTGGTGAAATAAGTTGTGCCATTATGGGGGATCACTAGGCGAAATGGGAATCCCCACCGGTACCGGATACGGGCTGTTTGCAATACCGTGGTGATCTCTTTCAGGCCCCTTCTCCTCTCCAAAGTTGCCGGAGCAATATCTGGGAAAATCTGGATATAATGATCATCGAGGGTTATCCTCTGCTTGTTGCGGGCGGCTCTCAAAATTTCTTCCTTAACCAGAAAGTCCTTCATGCAAAGGATGACATCCCTAGGGGGCTTGTCCTCTGGAGGTTTGAGACGGAGAGCTCTGTAAATACGTTCGCATTTGAACATGTTTGAATCATAGTCAGGAAGAAGGGATTTAAACAATCTAATCACCACAGGAATGAGCTCAGACTCAGACTCAGGAATTCCACGGAGGCGCAGATTATTGCGCCTGTTTCTGTTGTCGAGGTCTTCGATCTACACAGTTTTTTTTTTACATGCTGGAAACCTTATACAACCAATGAACAATTGCTAATTTTCTCTATAGAAAAAAAGTTTTGAAGAGCCAAGTGTTACTAAAGTTAGTAAAAAGTAACAGAAGATTGAGTGTAGCTGATTTTGATTTTGATCTTTCTGATAGATCTCAATTACTTTCTTTCTCAATTGTTCCTGAATTTCTTTGGGTCTCGGCATGATGTGTAGCTTTTAAGGATCTTCTGGTGGACCTTACTGTGTCAAGCAGCTCCTATTTAAGTGATGCCTTGATTGTGAACAGGTGTGGCAATAATCAGGCCTGGGTGTGGCTAGAGAAATTGAACTCAGGTGTGGACAACCACAGTTATAGTATGTTTTAACAAGGGGGGCAATCACTTTTTCACACAGGGCCATGATGGTTTGGATTTTTTTTCACCTTTAATAATAAACACCTTCATTTACAAATTGCATTTTGTGTTTATTTGTGTTGTCCTTGACTATTGTTTAAATTGGTTTGATGTTCCGAAACACTTAAGTGTGACAAACATGCAAAGGAACAGGAAATGAGGAAGGGGACAAACACTTTTTCACACCACTGTAACTGTTCTTACAATTTCTGCAGTTTATTATTTTTGTAGACCATTTAGTCTAAAGCCACCGCCATCTTTGTGGGGTCCTCTCGCTCCCTTCTCTACCTGATCTTCCTCTCTTCGTGCATGTCAGTGCAATAATCTTGCACATGCACCGTAAGGTTAAACTAAGAAACTGATGAATGCTCAGCAATCTCGCGACATTACAATAAAATTACATGGTGTAATGCTGATGGAGACACAGCACATAGCTGAATTGATTGATGGCACATTCAGTGTGCCGTCAATCGGGATAGTAATGCGCATGGGCGAGTGATGTAATTGTAACAAGTGTGGGTGATATCTTCTAAACAGTGGACCTGAAAGAACTTGTAAAGACACCCACCAAAGTCTTTTTTTATGAAGCTAAGTCTTTTATTACCACTTTAAAGCGGAGTTCCTCCCAAAAGTGGAACTTCCACTTTAAGCACTCCTTGCCCCCTTACATGCCACATTTGGCATGTAATTGTTTTTGGGGGGGAGTTGGTACCTGGTTTTGACAGGTACCTCCCATCCCACTTCCTCCTTCCATCTTCTGGCTGCCTAGGTGACTCCTCCTCTCCCCCTAGGTGGGCCCTCCCTCTCTGCAATCTTCTGGGACACCTTACAGGTCCCAGAATATACTAGGAGAGTGCAGCATGACTCACTCATAAGCAGTGCGTGCCTGGCTGCGAAGCCGCAAGCTGTCATAGTTGGGTGTGTACAGATGCAATGACGATTCCCAGGAGAGGAGAGGGAGAGGAGCAAAGCTTCTGGTGGCTGCATTGCTGGACCCTGGGACAGGTGAGTGTCTGTTTATTAAAAGTCAGCAGCTACACTTTTTGTAGCTGCTGACTTTTAATAAATTGAAAAACGAGTGAATCTCCGCTTTAGGAATATACTAATAGTGTTAATGTGTGTAGTCTGGGTTTAATTGCACTTGAAGCTAGGTGCAGTTGCCTTTGCTTGTATAATGTGAAAATATATTTCATAATATATAACTGTAAGTTATATTTTTGTGTCTGCCTAGTGTTCTGAGTTAACATTTAGAGTCTTGCTTTAATGGACAAAAATCTAAGAGGTTAAATTAGGAAACAGCTCCAATGTATATCCCTCAGCTTGTTGGACAAGTCATGTGTAAACTGTCCTGCTATTTCAGCTTTTAAATGCATCAACTTCCCTCTATATACTTAAGGCCCTCTGAATTTTACCCTGGTATTCGATTTTCATAGTAAAACACCATGAAGTTGTTATTGTACTACATGTGAATGATAAACGGAGAGGGCACTGCATCATCATGGCACTTAGCATTAACCATCAGAGCAATTTCTACTTTTTAGTAAGAGCTTGGTAGCAGAGAGCATCGCATCCTAGCAATTTCAGCCACAAATACCACTAGATAGAGCTAGGTTCATGCTGGAAGAAGAATTGATTGTGCCAACTGTTCATTTTCAAATTCACTGCATTTTTGCACATTATTTACCAAAGGAAATAAAAGATACTTCAGAGACTCTGTGACTTAAAATTAACTTGGCATTATAGAAAATGGCATTATAGATGTCACTATTGACATCTCCTTTTAAAAATCATAGTTGCCTGCATGCCTGCCATGGTACCCTCTTGTCTTAACAATTTGGGCATTATTTACTAAAGGCAAATAGTCTATTCATTTTGCAAGTGAAGGCACACATTAAAAGGGAATTTTCCCTAGAGCCTAATGGATATGGAGAAGTTTCACATTGCAAAGATTACTCAATCACATAGAAGCAAAATAAAAAAACATTTTTGCTTGCACATGATTGGATGACTGAATTCAACACAGCTTCACACATTCACTAAGCTCTATGGAAAACTTTCTTGCAAATGCCACTTCCCTTGTCTTTTGTAAATCAATCACTGTGTGTCACAGGCTCAGAAATAGTATGCAAACTGGGACTGATATTTCTCTTACTTTAATGATTTCTATGTTTGGTGTAAGCTTGTTACTCAGAAAGAAGTAAAGCCAGTGGGTTAGCATTTTGAGATTAGCAGTGGCATAATATGTTTGCTTGATAGAAAAACTGTACCAAAGCCATATGCATTTAATATGGCAGCAAGGTATAAATCAATTATAATACTACAATAAATTATGGTTATTAAATGTTTGGTTCATTTATTAACCCAGAGCTCCCATAAACACAGCACAAGCTTTCAGTCCTTAGCCGGGTGCAGTGCTGTTAGCAGCGGTGTACCTGCCACGAGACAAACAAGGTGCCCATCAGTGCCAATCATTGCTGCCTATTAGTGCCAATCAGTGCTGCCTATCAGTATTGCCAATCAGTGCTGCCAATCACTGCTTATCCGTTCTGCCAATCAGTGCCCGTCAGTGCTGAAAATCAGTGCCCATCAGTGCTGTCAATCAGGGCCAATCAAGACTACCTATCAGTGACTCCTCATCGGTGCCATCTATCAGTGCCCACCTGTGCTGCCTATCGGTGCCACATGACAGTACAGCTTCATCACTGCAACCTCATCAATGCCCATCAGTGCTGCCTCATCAGTGCCCACCAATGCTGGCTCATCCTCTGCCTCGCTGACCCCATCCTCTGCTTCATTGCCCACATATGTTGCACTTGGACAAATCATGTCTCAGAATATGATGAAGAAGCCACAGCTGTTCAGTGTGAATGCCTGCAGCTTCCTCATCAGACCCTGAGACAAGAACGGTATACTGCGGCTGGGGTGGGACAAATTTACATGGGGTGGGGAGGGCGACCGATTTTAGTTTTGCCTAGGGCAGCACAAAATCATAATACACTACTGGCTGTCAGTCACTATGATATAATGGATAGGATAGGCACAGACAGTAGTTTCAAGACAGTCGGGTACTAGGGCTGTAAATTAACTCCTTTCCTATTGCAAGAAGACCAGTCAGATTAATTATTTTGTTGTATATAGGGATTTTAACCTTTATCCATATAAAACAGTCTGGTTTTTATACTATGGATTCTTCTTTTAAAGTAACTCTGTACTTATGCTAAAGTAATCAAAGTAAACCTGATCTTGTACACCTGGCCTAAAACTTTAAATTTCCATGTTTCAACATTTGTAAAAATCAAAACTTGCCTAGTATGCCTTACTAAGCATTCCTCCCTTGTGATAAGGCCCAGCCCTGATGATTGGCTATTGCTGCATTGCAACTGCGAAAAAACCAAATGCAGCAATATATTGTATTTTTTTCTTGGGTTTATATAAGCCAGGGGTCTCAAACTGGTGGCCCTCCAGCTGTTGCGCAACTTCAAGTCCCATGGGACATTGCAAGGCTGACAGTTGCAAGCATGACTCCCACAGGCAGAGGCATGTTGGGTCTTGTAGTGTTGCAACAGCTAGGGAGCCGCCAGTTTGAGACCCCTGATATAAACCTTAAAGTATTTTCCTAAGTACAGCATCTTTGTACAGTAGAATAAGTAATTTAACATAAGCTAACAGGAGTTTTGTTTAAAAAGATAATTTACTGTACTTTTTATAAACAGCACGAAAATGAGCTGTAAATAGAATATTCTAAAAAAAATGTTAATAGTTATAGGGTAACAGATTTGGAAATCTGTAAATGTTCGTGCTGGGAATGTAGCAATACATTCACGCTAATAATCACCATACTCTATTTTAATATCTTTAGTTAGAAAAAGTGAATACTATAAAATTTGTTTTGTCTTTAAATTTTCCCATAACCAAAGCTCAAAGTCTGAAAGCTGTGAGCCCTAAACTAACTTCTCAAAAAACTTCTCTTTTTACCTTTCCCGAAAGTGAACTAGGCTAGTATTGTTGTCAGATTGTGTCTTCAGAATTTAACATTTGTTTTAACGGAAAACCGAGGGCGGCAAAAGTGAATTAGAATGTGTCAATAAAGACGGGGGCAGGGAGGTCAGGACAGCGTAGGAGTTACATTTAGTGAAACGTGGATCAAGAATCACCAAGGTAACATATTGCTTTTATGATTGCTAACCAAAGGTGTTGGTTGGAATTTCACTGTAAATACTTCTGAAAAAGTAACGTTGTTCTTATTATTTGCCTCAACTGACGGCCAGCTTTACAGCATTTTGACCTTTATGTACTCTTTTATCCAAGATAATGAGTGCCAATTCATTGACACACAGATACTAGTCAAAACAGAAACCATTTTTCCTTATTTTAAAGAAAGTTTACATTTCAATGGCTGCTTTGGGTTACTGCACATTTTTGGGTGTTTCAAACATCAACTAATTGGACACTATTGTTGGGATGAAGATGATAATTTATCAGTGCAAGTTGCCTCTCATATATTTTCAGTAAGCGATCCTCTTGGAATCAGAATAGAGTTCATTTAGAGTTCAAAATTACATTTTAGGATAAAAACCCCAAAACAGATAAGTACAGATAAATACTGTTACAGCAAAACAATGTCTAGCAGATGCTAATCAGCTTGTATCAATGTGAGCGGTTGGCACATAAAGAGACGCAAGACTTTAATAGACACTGAGGATGCCACGTTTGGTATTTCTAATTGAATTATTCTGATCCACTATGAACATTCCAGCTATTGTAAAATGTGCTAAGTTTATTTTATCTTCTGCAAATAGTCAGGGAATATATGGCTGTAGTAGCCTAACTTCACTCTCCTTTGTAATTACATGGTTGATAGTACCCGTAATATCAAAATGGTGAATGAAAAACAATGTCAGAGTTTTCTAGGATGGAGACATTTTTTTTTCCACTTTTAAATGTGGCTTTGATTTTATTTAAAGCTAAACCGTAAAAAGATATAAAAGGCACAAACTGATGAAGTTTTGTAGGCTAGTAAGGTAGAATTTGAGTTGTTATCAGCTTCTTACAGTCATTGTACAGCAAAGCTTAAAGTGGTTGTAAACCCTTAAAAAACACTTTGACCTACTGGTAAGCCTAGATTAAGGCTTACCTGTAGGTCCAAGAAATATCTCCTAAACCTACATGGTTTAGGAGATATTCACTAAAATACAGTATCACCTGTCTACGGCGTATGCGCTGTAGACAACGGCACGCGGGCGCACTATCACCGTTAGCAGCATGCCGCTGCTAACGGCGATATGCCATTAGTGGCGGCTCCCATGCGCATGTGCGAGAGTGACGTCATCACTGCTCCGGCACTGTGAGTGGCTGGAGCAGCGCTATCCGGAAGAAGATGGATGCTCCAGACTACAGGGGACAGCGGTGACATCGCTGGCTCCTGTGTAAGGTAAGTGACACATAATGGGCTACTGTGCGATGCATAGTAGCCCATTATGCTTTACCTTTGCAGGGAGACAAAGAGAAAGTAAACTCATCAGGATTTACTTCCTCTTTAAAGATGCTCACATGCACCCTCCCAAGAGAAAAAAAACTCTCTAGAAATACACATCAAACTGAGCATGTGCAGCCTGTGCCATGGCTCTGTATTATCAGGAAATATATTGGGGACAGTGGAAGGAGGAGAGGATCAGAGCAGAAAGGATCAAACATACTTTTTACACAATGCCAAGGATTAACCCCTTAGGTTCCACAGTGAATATAACAAGCTTGCTTTACAGACTGATTTTACTTTTGTGGGTTTAGAAACACTTTAAGGATTACCGAGGTTGCAATTGACACTGACCTTGCACACTCTGTGACATTTCCAATTAAGAAGAGCTGATGTCAGACCTACAAGAGGTGACTTTACAATTATTGTAGCTAGTCAGAGATTTCCCTTAGCAGGCTGTGTAGTAAAGGGAATTTGTTTAACTATTGTAGAAGTGTACAGTAGAATAGTTGCCCTCAGGATCTGGTCATCCTGGATAGCACTGACCTGAACCCTGTTAGCCCAAAAGCGTCTCCTCAACTATAAATTGGTAAGATATCTGTTAGTGGTTTTGCCCAAAAAAAAAAAAAAAAACACAGTTTTGTTTCTCATTTTTAGGAACTGTTTAACCACTTACCCACTGTGCACTTAAACCCCCTTCCTAACCAAACCAATTTTCAGCTTTCAGTGCTCTCACATTTTGAATGACAATTACTCAGTCATGCAACACTGTACCCATATGACATTTTTGTCCTTTTTTCACACAAATATAGCTTTGTTTTGGTGGTATTTAATCACCGCAGTTTTTTTGGATTTTTTACGCTATATATGAAAAAAGAACGAAAATTCTGTTATAAAATACATTTTTCTTAGTTTCTGTTATAAAATTTTTCTTAATAGTATTTTCTTTATACATTTTGGCCAAAATTGATACTTCTACATATCTTTGGTAAAAATAACTCAACTCAGTGTATATTATTTGGTCTTTTCTGAAAGTTATAGAGTCTACAATCTATGGTGCCAATCACTGAAAATTGATCACATCTGATGTACCGATGGCCTATCTCATTTCTTGAAACACTAACAAGCCAGGAAAGTATAACCCCCCCCCCCCCATAATGTCCCCCCATAACTTTTTGGAAAGTAGACATTCCAAGGTATTTAGTAAGAGGCATGGTTAGTCTTTTGAAGTTGTAATTTTTTCCTACAATTCTTTGCAAAATAAATGGCAGAATAAGGACAAAAGAGACCTGCCACAACTGGCACCACCATGCCTTCATCCCTGATACGTAGATATATAGAAAGAAGAAGGGGTAGTGGGACTTTACATGAGGCATGTCTATGCAGTGAGTATGGTGATACCCCATGTGTGAGACTTTTCCACAGCCTGGTCACATACAGAGGCCCAACATGCAGGGAGCACCATAAGGTGTTCTAGGGGTATACATTTAAAATATCATTTGACTACCTATTACACTTTTATGAGGCACTGTATTGGCACTGATGTGCACTGTAGGGGCATGGATGTGGCATAGATGGGAACTGATCTGGCATAGATGAAGCATGGATGAGCATGAATGAGGCATAAATGAGCTATGAATGGGGATAGATGAGCCATGGATGGATATGGCTGAGCAAGGATGGGGATGGCTGAGCCATAAATGTGGATGGATGAATTGTGGATGAATGAGGATGGCTAAGTATGGATGATTATGGATGGGGATGGCTGACCATGAATGAGGATGGCTGAGCATGAATGAAAATGGCTGAGTATGGATGGGGATGGCTTAACATGATTGAGGATGGCTGAGTATGGATGGGGATGGCTGAGTATGGATAGGGATGACTGAGCATGAATTATGATGGCTGAGTGTGGTTTCAGTATGGGGGGGGGGGGGGGGGTGACTGAGCATGAATGAGGATGGCTGAGTATGGAGTATGGATGGGAATGGCTGAGTATGGATGGGAATGGCTGAGTATGGATGGGAATGGCTGAGTATGGATGGGAATGGCTGAGTATGGATGGGGATGGCTGAGCATGAATGAGGGTGGCTGAGTATGGCTTAGTATGGATGGGGATGGCTGAGCATAAATGAGGATAGCTGAGTATGTATGGGGATGACTGAGCATGAATGAGGGTGGCTGAGTATGTATGGGGATGAGTAAGCATGAATGAGGATGGCTGAGTATGGATGAGGATTAATAAGGATGGCTAAATATGGATGAGGATTAATGAGGATGGCTGAGTATGGATGGGGATTAATGAGGATGGGTGAGTATGGATGGGGAATGGGGATGACTGAGCATGAATGAGGATGGCTGAGTATGGATGGGGATGGCTAAGCATGAATGAGGATGGCTGAGTATGGATGGGGATGACTGAGCATGAATGAGGATGGCTGAGTATGGATGGGGATGGCTGAGTATGGACGGGGTGGCTGAGCATGAATGAGGATGGCTGAGCATGGCTGAGAATGGATGGGGATGACTGAACATGAATGAGCTTGGCTGAGTATGAATGAGGATGACTGAGTATGGATGGGGATTAATGAGGATGGCTGAGTATGGATGGGGAATGGGGATGACTGAGCATGAATGAGGATGGCTGAGTATGGATGGGGATGGCTAAGCATGAATGAGGATGGCTGAGTATGGATGGGGATGACTGAGCATGAATGAGGATGGCTGAGTATGGATGGGGATGGCTGAGTATGGACGGGGTGGCTGAGCATGAATGAGGATGGCTGAGCATGGCTCAGAATGGATGGGGATGACTGAACATGAATGAGCTTGGCTGAGTATGAATGAGGATGACTGAGTATGGATGGGGATTAATGAGGATGGCTGAGTATGGATGGGGAATGGGGATGACTGAGCATGAATGAGGATGGCTGAGTATGGATGGGGATGGCTAAGCATGAATGAGGATGGCTGAGTATGGATGGGGATGACTGAGCATGAATGAGGATGGCTGAGTATGGATGGGGATGGCTGAGCATGGACGGGGTGGCTGAGCATGAATGAGGATGACTGAGCATGGCTGAGAATGGATGGGGATGACTGAACATGAATGAGCTTGGCTGAGTATGAATGAAGATGAGTGTAGCAATTGGCACAGAGCAGCGCTGTGGGCACTACAGATCCAGCCCATAGTGCTGCTGCAACCGATCTCTCCCCCTCTCCTCTCACACTGTACCAATGGGTACAGAGACGGGAGAGTTAACCCAGGTATGTGCTAGCTTGTTTACAAGTGATCACTCCATGATTTGACAGAGCGATCATGTGGTAAATGGCTGCTGTCATTGGCCATTTACTGTTATCTGCAATGCTCCGGGTCACATGGATATTCCCGGGGCGTGCAATTCTGGGAGGATGTCATAGTATGCTCTCCCAGAGCTATTGAGCCCCGCTGTAGCCATCTTTCAGCTATGGCGTGGTTGTTAAGTGGTTAAAGAAGTTTTATTTTGGTTATAGAATGACATTTACTAAGACTGAAGCAAACAGAATCTGGAGCAGCTGTGCATGGCAACCAATTAGCTTTTATATTCTGCTTGTTCAGCTTAGCCTTGAAAATTAAAGATATAAGCTGGTTGATCGCCATGCACAGCTACTCCAGATCATAGCTGCTCAAGTTTTAATAAATTCTGCTCATTGTGTGCAGAAGTACTAAGAACTGTGTTATGATATCAAATATTTTAGGGTAAGTATTTTTACTTTCTACTAGACCACCTCTTTCAGCAGTACTTGTTGGGATGGTGGAAGGGATAAGAATAATTACAATTTACACTGAGGCTCTGAGATTTTAAATATTGAACAAGACTGATGAGCTGCTGAAGAAAAAGTAGTTATCTGGAAAATATAGGTTAAAGCTGAGCGCCAACTTTCTTTCCAATTTTCCAATTTCCAACTTTCACTAGAACTGAATGGAATGATCAATCCCAGCATAACATCCAACCTGGACGCATTTTTTTGCGTTCTAAAAAATGCTTCTAAACTCAACTGCCTAGAAATTACTATAAACGACCCTGTGTACATGTACTGATAATATAACATAGAGGAGACACCAGGGGTAGCTGAAAAAAAGTGACCATGTTGCTCTGTTCTCTGCAGATCCCCTGATATTCTGGGATTAGTTGTGGTTTTGTGCCATGTGGCACTCTTTATATCCTGCTGATAGACTCTATCCCTTCCACAGAGGCTATAACACTCCCCTTTGTAGTATTTCAGACTCTGTAAATGATGTAATGTGCTTCATAGTTCTGATGGTGGTTGGGATTGAATACTTCCGAATTAGCATTCAATCCCTTCTAGTCACACCTACAGGAAGAGTCCAAACCTCTCATGTCCCACCTCACAGATCACAGCATTATTCAAGAAAAAAATCCCTTCATGTATACACATACACAGTCTGTTCTGAAAGCTAGCTGTGCTGTTGTTGAGAAAGATTGATTGGATAACAATTAGAATTGAATTCTGCTAAATTAAACATGCTGACCAGTGTGAACAAGGAGAGTCCATCCCCTCAGATCCCGCCCTCCCAGAAGCCTGCTCACTGTGAACTGATTCATTTACATATGAAGAAAACACTTTCATGACCTCCCATAGCTCTTCCTCTGTAGTCTTGCAGCATGTCATTTTTCTTTGGCATGCTGCAAGACAGGAATGGCACAGGAGGAGGTATGACACATTTACACCTTTCACCACCCACATAAAGGCCCAGAAACAGCCACATTAACCCTAGGACCCACCCACATCAACTCCCAAAACTCCGGAAACTACAGAGGCTCAAAGGATCATGGGACTTGTAGTATCAGGACTGGCAAAGGAAAGAAACAGGAAGTCAGAGAATTTAGAAATTCAGCCACGAGAAGGAGTGACATCACAGACACAGAAACCTGCAGTATACAGCTAAAGAAGGTAAGTTATACACAAACCGACAGTGGGGTTGTGATTCATTTCCATGCACAATACTTCTATTGTTTTGGGCAAGAGAAGCTGGAGTTCTTCTTTAAAGTTAATTCCCTGAAGTGAAGCTCTTCCTTGTCAACTTCTACCCAGAGCATTGCCTATTAGTAGTGTTAGCCCCCTTTCACACGGGCGGCTGTTCTGCCGCAGTCTATCATGTTTATTTTTTTCGTTTGCGTTTGCACAGTGCGCTTACCTGCGTTTACGTGCGTTTTTATGCGGTTGCGTTTAACTGCAGTTTTTATTCCCATAGCAACCCTTTTATTTATTTATGTTTTTGTTCCCTGGAATGTACCCATGATGCATTGCTGTCTTCTGTATTTAAACCTGTTTCTTTGTTCTCTGGCTGAGTGTGTGTTGGAGTTTTGCAGGGAGAGGAGTGCTCAGTTTTGTGCCAGAGTTTTTGGAAAAAATGAATGCAAATATGGGTAGTTTGCTTGCAATGCTCATTTTGCTGATGATGAGGATGAAGACAAGAAGAGCGATCCAGAGTAGGCGACGTCCTCGTCGTTACTGGGTCCATCCCTTAACGTCCCAGCGCCTATCGATCGGCTACTTTGCCCTCATGTTCGGTGAGCTGAGGACTCATGGGGACAAGTTCCAGAATTACACAAGGATGTCGGTGGCGTGCTTCGATGAGCTGTTGGTACTTGTTAGAGGACACCTGACCAGAACCACGACCAATATGCGAAGAAGCATTAGTCCAGAAGAACGGCTGTTACTTACTTTAACCACTTGCCGACCGCCTCACGCCGATGTACGTCATCAGAATGGCACGGGCAGGCATAAGCACGTACATGTACGTGCTTTGCCTCCCGCGGGTCGGGGGCCCGATCGGGCCCCCGCCCGGTGCCTGCGGCGGTCGGTTTTCGTTCGGGAGCGATCCCGGACGAGGGGACGGCCATTCATTCATGGCCACCCCCTCGCGATCGCTCCCGACGAATGGAAATCCCCGGTGACATCACTTCCTCTCCTGTAATGTAAACACAGGAGAGGAAGTGATGTATTCTCTCCTCCGTGTCGGTATTTTTCGTTCCGACACGGAGGAGAGCGGATCAGTGAGTTGCACCAACACATCCCACACACAGTAGAACATGCCAGGCACACTCACACCCCCCCTTTACCCCCCGATCACCCCCCCAATTACCCCTGCCCCCCAGTCACAGTGACACCAATGTCATTTTTTTTTTTTTTTTTTTTTTTTTTGCATTGGTGTCATTTGTGACTGTAATAACTGTTAGGGCAGTTAGGGTTAGCCCCCTTTAGTTCTAATGTACCCCCCTAACCCCCCCAATAAAGGTTTAACCCCGTGATCACCCCCCGTCGCCAGTGTCACTAAGGCTGGGTTCACATTGCAGCGGTTTATGAGAACGAATGTGATTCGCACCGCACTGCAGTGCAAATCACATCCGATCTCTGTGCGATTCGAGTTCAGCCATTCGCCGCACCCGCCGCACCCGCCACACCCGCCGCACCCGCCGCAAATTCGCACGGGACCCTTTTTTTGGCCCGCAGCAGAATCGGATCGCATGGGTGTTCACACCATGCGATCCGAGTTTGCAGATCGCACTGCGATATGCGAACTGATCTGGGGGTGTCAGTAACATTTCACTGACACTCCCAGCAGTTCGCATAGGGCAGTGTGAACTGCCGCCGGGAGGCATGCGATGCGGGAACCCGCCGCGGATTCGCGGCGTTTCCGCATCGCTCCAGTGTGAACCCAGCCTAATAAGCGATCATTTTTCTGATCGCCGTATTAGTGTCACAGGTGACGCTAGTTAGGCAGGTAGGTATTTAGGTTCGCCGCAGCTTTTTATAGCGCTAGGGACCCCCATATACTACCGCATAAAGCCCCCTGATTGCCCCCTAGTTAACCCTTTCACCAGTGATCACCATATAACTGTTACAGGTGACGCTGGTTGGTTAGTTATTTTTTTATAGTTTCAGGGCACCCGCCATTTATTACCTAATAAAGGTTTAACCCCCTGATCACCCGGCAGGTGTCATTTGTGACTAATAACTGTTAGGGCAGTTAGGGTTAGCCCCCTTTAGTTCTAAGGTACCCCCCTAACCCCCCCAATAAAGGTTTAACCCCGTGATCACCCCCCGTCGCCAGTGTCACTAAGGCTGGGTTCACATTGCAGCGGTTTATGAGAACGGATGTGATTCGCACCGCACTGCAGTGCAAATCACATCCGATCTCTGTGCGATTCGAGTTCAGCTATACAGATAGTATGGCTGAATTCGTGTCGCACCCGCCGCACCCGCCGCAAACTCGCACGGGACCCTTTTTTTGGTCCGCAGCAGAATCGGATCGCATGGGTGTTCACACCATGCGATCCAAGTTTGCAGATCGCACTGCGATATGCGAACTGATCTGGGGGTGTCATTAACATTTCACTGACACTCCCAGCAGTTCGCATAGGGCAGTGTGAACTGCCGCCGGGAGGCATGCGATGCGGGAACCCGCCGCGCATTCGTGGCGTTCCCGCATCGCTCCAGTGTGAACCCAGCCTAATAAGCGATCGTTTTTCTGATCGCTGTATTAGTGTCACAGGTGACGCTAGTTAGGCAGGTAGGTATTTAGGTTCGCCGCAGCTTTTTATAGCGCCAGGGACCCCCATATACTACCGCATAAAGCCCCCTGATTGCCCCCTAGTTAACCCTTTCACCAGTGATCACCATATAACTGTTACAGGTGACGCTGGTTGGTTAGTTATTTTTTTATAGTTTCAGGGCACCCGCCATTTATTACCTAGTCTCACTAGTGTACCCCTAAATTTAGGGGTGTCTACTTTCTAAAATGGGGTCATTTGGGGGGGGGGGGTTTGTGCCATCTTGGCATTTTATGGCCTTCAAAACTGTAACGCCCTTAGAAAGCCTGAAGGCGGTGCTTGGTTTTTGGGGCCCCGTACGCGGCTAGGCTCCCAAAAAGTCCCACATATGTGGTATCCCCGTACTCAGGAGAAGCAGCAGAATTTATTTTGGGGTGTCATTTCACATATGCCCATGGCATGCGTGAGCAATATATCATTTAGTGACAACTTTGTGAAAAAAAAAAAAAGTTTGTAATTTTCCCGCAACTTGTGGCAAAATATAAAATATTCCATGGACTCAACATGCCTCTCAGCAAATAGCTTGGGGTGTCTACTTTCTAAAATGGGGTCATTTGTGGGGGTTTTGTGCCATCTTGGCATTTTATGGCCTTCAAAACTGTAATAGGTAGTGAGAAGTGAACTCAAAAAATTACGCCCTTAGAAAGCCTGAAGGCGGTGCTTGGTTTTCGGGGCCCCGTACGCGGCTAGGCTCCCAAAAAGTCCCACATATGTGGTATCCCCGTACTCAGGAGAAGCAGCAGAATTTATTTTGGGGTGTCATTTCACATATGCCCATGGCATGCATGAGCAATATATCATTTAGTGACAACTTTGTGAAAAAAAAAAAAAAAAAAAAAAGTTTGTAATTTTCCCGCAACTTGTGGCAAAATATAAAATATTCCATGGACTCAACATGCCTCTCAGCAAATAGCTTGGGGTGTCTACTTTCTAAAATGGGGTCATTTGTGGGGGTTTTGTGCCATCTTGGCATTTTATGGCCTTCAAAACTGTAATAGGTAGTGAGGCGTGAAATCAAAAATTTACGCCCTTAGAAAGCCTGAAGGCGGTGCTTGGTTTTCGGGGCCCTGTACGCGGCTAGGCTCCCAAAAAGTCCCACATATGTGGTATCCCCGTACTCAGGAGAAGCAGCAGAATTTATTTTGGGGTGTCATTTCACATACGCCCATAGCATGTGTGAGCAATATATCATTTAGTGACAACTTTGTGTAAAAAAAAAAAAAAAATTTTTTTTTTGTCATTATTCAATCGCTTGAGGCAAAAAAATAAAATATTCAATGGGCTCAACATGCCTCTTATCAATTTCCTTAGGGGGTCTACTTTCCAAAATGGGGTCATTTGGGGGGGTTTTGTACTGCCCTGTCATTTTAGCACCTCAAGAAATGAGATAGACAGTCGTAAACTAAAAGCTGCGTAAATTCCAGAAAACGTACCTTAGTTTGTAGATGTGACAACTTTTGCGCAAACCAATAAATATACAATTATTGACTTTTTTTTTACCAAAGACATGTGGCTGAATACATTTTGGCCTAAATGTATGACTAAAATTGAGTTTATTGGATTTTTCTAATAACAAAAAGTAGAAAATATCATTTTTTTTCAAAATTTGCGGTCTTTTTACGTTTATATCGCAAAAAATAAAAATCGCAGAGGCAATCAAATACCATCAAAAGAAAGCTCTATTTGTGGGAAGAAAAGGACGCAAATTTTGTTTGGGTACAACATTGCATGACCGCGCAATTACCAGTTAAAGCAGCGCAGTGCCAAAGTGTAAAAAGACCTCTGGTCATTTACCAGCAAAATGGTCCGGTCTGAAAGTGGTTAAGGTAGGTTTTCCATATGTTGAACAAATGCTTAAATTCATGTACATGCAGGTTTAGGCAATATTGGCAATAGTGTGTATGTGTGTATGTATATATATATATATATATATATATATATATATATATATATATATATACACACATATATATAGATGAATCTATGACCTAATCTATATCACAACAGCGATTTTTCGCACATTACTACCATTACCATTATTTTTTATCCTTGAAAACTATCTATCGTGCCTTGCACAGTCAGTTTTATTTTTTGCAAATAGGAAACGTCATCAAATTTCAGTAGTTTCTAATTATGTAGGTGAGCTCTGAACACAAAAGGCAGAATTTTGCATTAACAAGCAAGGTACCACCAAATAATAATATAATAATATTTTGTACTAGACCAACCCACCACCAGGCTTCCTGTTTGGATGCCAGCACCTACTACCAGAGCCGAGGAATGTTTCATCTTTGGGCTGCAATGTGTTAAAAGTCATCAGCTTATATAGATACTGATGTTTATTTGTTACCATGTAGAACTCCATATGTATATTGATTTTTTTTTTTTTATTATTTATTTTACTATATTTTATATTTTCTGAATTGTTATCAATTTTGTATTGCAGATACCTTGCCACTGGTGCCAGTTTCACCTCCCTCCATCATCAATTTCTGATGGGAATTTCCACCGTATCCACCATTGTGCACGATACCTGTCATATTATATGGGAAGAACTGAAAACATCAGTCATGCCGGAGCCAACATCCAGTCTGTGGGAGGAAATAGCTGAGGAATTTTGGGAGAAGACCAACTTCCCAAACTGCATTGGGGCATTAGATGGGAAACACATCCGGCTCATCAAGCCTCCAAAATCCGGTTCCCGCTTTTTCAACTATAAGAAATACTTTTCCATTGTGCTTCTGGGACTCAGCGATGCAAATATGAAGTTCATCGCTGTGGATGTTGGAGCGTATGGGAGTTCTGGAGATTCTAGAATTTTCAGAAATTCCGTAATGGGGCGGCGGTTTCAATATGGCGAATTTCAGGTGCCACAGTCAAGGCCTCTCCCTGGTACTACTGGACCAGATCTTCCATTTGTAGTGCTGGGAGATGAGGCATTTGCCTTATCTACTCACCTGCTAAGGCCCTATACCAGGCATGGTCTCACTGCCAGGAGGTGAATTTTTAAATATCGACTCAGCAGAGCTAGAAGAATGGTTGAGTGCGCATTTGGCATTTGCACTGCCAAATGGCGTGTTTTGATGACAGCCATGCATCTAGAAGTTGATCATGCCGTCAATGTGGTTCTAGCATGTTGTGTTCTCCACAATTTTTTGAGGGGTAAGGAGATCGTGGCCACCGAAACCCCTGTTTCTGAGGAACCCATAGGTCATGTTACTGGCACTCATCCAAGTAATCAGGCCCTACAAGTCCGTGAACATTTCACTGATTACTTTTTGAGTGCAGATGGACAGCTGCCATAGCAATTGGACTATGTGTAAATTTTTAACCGGTGTTGCATGGACCTTACATGTCAAAGTTTTTTCATCACAGTTTTCAAGTTTTTGTGTCATTTTTCACGTTTGCCTTAAATAAAGTAGTCGACAATTTTCAACAATTTAAATTGTTTTTATTTCTATCTTTTGCTATGCACAGGGTGTATAAAAAATAGACAAACCTTACAAAAACATTGAATGCTTGCAAGTATAGAAAACTGTTTTTTAATTCCTTTGGAATATATATATATAAAATTTCCTTTTAGTTTCAAGTATTGAATTTCAAGTGCAACAGATAACGAGTCCACAAAATATCCCCCACTACCCCCCCTAAAAAAAAAAAAAAGGTTACAGTATTCCTGAAGTGCTGTAAGGCCCCTTTCACACAGGGCTGATCAGTAATGATCCGTCCCGTGATGATCCGCTCGGTCGGCAGGGATCGTTCCATTGTCCCCACTGAGCCGGTGGCAGACAGGGCTGTCCCGGCACACTGTGCAGGGACCGCCCTGTGAGCTCTCTGTTCTCCTCTATGGGGATCGGAAGAACACGGACCGTCTGTCTGTGTTCATCCAATCCGCTCTGCTGACGGCTAGAAAAATTGGATTTCCCTCCGTCTACAGAATCGAACAATTGCGGTGGCGGACAATAGTGGGTGTCTACGGATGCACATCCGCAGACACCCGATATCGTCTGCCTCCGCAACAGTCCGATTCTGCAGACGGAGGAAAATCCTATTCTATCCGTCTGCAGAGCGGATCGGATGAACACGGACAGACGGTCCGTGCTCGTCCGATCCCCATAGAGGAGAGCGGAGAGCTGACAGGGCGGTCCCTGCACAGTGTGCGGAGACCGCCCTGTCCGCAGCCGGCTCAGCGGGGACAACGGAGCGATCCCCGCTGAGCGAGCGGATCATCACGGGGAAGATCATTACTGATCCGCTCCGTGTGAAAGGGGCCAAAGATGGGCACTGAGTGCGGTAAACAGTTCTGAAATTTTTGGCTAGATGGAGAAAGTGCAAAAGATGTCTCCATGTACACTCCACTGTGTAGATGGGGTAATCTCCCACTGGGCCAAGGCTCTCAACCTAAACAATGCTAGCACCCAATCAGAAAGTTCAGGTATTGTGAGAGCAAGTGGGGCCAAGTAGCAACATGTATAAGCTTGGGACAGTGGGAGATTCTTCTGTGCGTACAGTTCAGTGTAGATGGAGGAATCTGGGGTTGGTTGTAAACATTAGTTCGTGTAGGTAAAACATTAAGTAGTGTAGGTAAAACATTAAGTAACATTAACACAACAAGAAAAATAAAACTGTCATATCACTGCCATAGGAATACTATAAGTTTTCATAAATTGGATAATTAGGGTTACGCAGGGAAGAATGGCTTGGTTCACTACCAACATCTACGGGTGATCCTGAATGGGAAGATGAGGGTGAAGACACTGGGTGTGGCTGCACATGCATCCTTTGGTAACCAGGATTAGATGGGTAAGGTGTATACAGTGGTGGGGGTCCTACATAAGGGTTAATGGCAGATGTTGTGTCATGGCACTGCTGACTGGGCATTGGTCTACTGAAAGAGCCACTAGGTGAATTAAAACCCATAGCCCATGGCTGAAATTTAGGATATGGGCGTTGCTCTTTGCAAGCGGACACGATATACTATAAATAGGCATGTATATCACCCCTGACCTCAGTGCGCTTATCTGCAGGAATCTCCCTGATTACACAAAGCAACATTCTCAAGAACATAACATCTGGGTCTGAGATGTTGAGGAATTCATCATCTTTGGCCTGGTTTTGTGATTGTTTTCTAATTTCTTCAATGATACGGTTGAAATATTCCTCAAAAGGTGTCTCTTGTTGAGTAAGGCGTGTTCGACGGGTGGTGGAAGTAGACCGGACTCTCCTATCTGGATTTGCCTGCAATAGTTAGAATATATAGATTATGCATCTGATACTGAGGTCACACTTTAGTGAACAGCATATGATGATGATAAGGCTTGTACAAATATTGCAGCACCTGTTTAGAATAGATCACACACAGGTACTTGTTTTGCCGCAAAAACCTGATCTCACTGAAGACCTCCAAAGCCAGAAGAACAAGTCACACTTTGCCCAAAAATAAGCTGTTGTTGTTTCTCCAACATTTGTGCCAACACCAGCTGCCTTTTCAAAATGTAAGTAATACGTTTTTTTGTGGACAGAAATTGTGACATTTTTAAAATACATACCGCAGGTTCTTGAGTGGATGGATGATATTCTTGGGATGACACTGTCTCTGTGGTTTCTTGACTGGTGTCAGCGTCTCCTGATGGTGATGGTGACGAACTTTCGCGCCTTGCGCTTGCTCT
The DNA here is from genome assembly GCF_037356315.1 of Lithobates pipiens. Classification (NCBI taxonomy): domain Eukaryota; kingdom Metazoa; phylum Chordata; class Amphibia; order Anura; family Ranidae; genus Lithobates; species Lithobates pipiens. The sequence goes on along the minus strand of NW_027507748.1, from coordinate 458,010,349 downwards.
CACAGGGACACTTGACACAGTTCTAGGTAACAATAAAGATTACACGTTTAAAAAAAAAAGTGAACATGAATACGCCTTTACTGGTCACAAATCGCTAAGTAAAATAAATGGATATACTTACGCGCGCATCTCAGTGGTGCGCCTCAAAAATGACAAAGCCTCTGCATGGGGGTTAGGCCTGCGACGAGTTGAGGGTGCTCCGCTTCTCTCCGCAGCCTTCTCTTCGTTGACTTCTTTTTTGTAACGGTCGCGCAGGGACCTCCAACGTGTATAAACCTCCTTTCCTGCAATATATAAAAAACATAACACATGTTAGGGACAAAAGTCGAGACAGATCTGCCCCCTCCCACCCGGACAACACTATAGGGAAGACCCCAACCATTGATTTACCATTCAATTTAGTTTGTTTGCAGCATTGTCAGTGACGCAGTGCTGTATTGCTATAAAATGGCCTGGTCATTAGGGGGTAAAATCTTTACTAGGATGCATGTGTACCCTGCTGCATAGACACAACAAACCTTGCACTCACCTCGGTTATCCTGTTCAGTTGCAGACATCTTGTCCCAGTTCGGTGTGACATATTTGTAGACTTCCTCCCACTTTGCTCTCTTCAGCACTCGGTCTGCATATCCTGGGCATTCTGAGTCCCATAACTCTGGTCGGGCATGCACCAGTGCGATGATGGCCTCGTGCGAGATGTCTCTTGCCGCCATGCTGTCTTCTCCCCTTTCATCCCTCTCAACTTCCTGTGTCATTTCCCAGGTACACCTGCTGATTAGGATGTGCTTCCGGGTGTTTTTTTTCTTCTTTCACGCTGCTGGCCGCAGTTGACACAAAAGACTGTGATTACCTGCTCCGTAGTTAACAGGGCAACCATGTTGCAGAAAAAAATTCAGAGGCACCATAGTGCAGTGTTTAGGTTGAAGTATTTATTAACAAACGATTGGTGCGCACAAAACCTTAGTGTACGCTAAGGTGTACAAATAAGCATAGCATGAAAACGCTCCACCTTTCTCAGTGTGAGTGATGATGTCACCACTACATTCTGCCTGCTGCCCGACGTACACTTTGTCTTAAAAGATGTCTTCCAGGGGCATTCCCATTGGAACATTGTCTTTCACATACTATACTCTAAATGATAGGTGAAAGAGAAATAATTTTCCAAATGGAAACAAAGAGAGTTGTGAAAACCTGAAATTGTAGAGGGGTGAGCTGATTTTTTCAAAGCTTGTCCTGAAAAAAAAAACTGTTAGTACAAATAAAAATAAGTATTTCACACAGTTTTCAACTGTTTTGTTATACAAGTTTAAATACAACTACAATTTTCTTACACGTGTTCCCATTGTAGAGGCTTCCCACATTTTCTTACACTGGGGTTGATTTACTAAAACTGGAGAGTACAAAATCTGGTGCAGCGCTGCATAGAAACCAATCAGCTTCCAGTTTTTTTGTCAAAGCTTAATTGAACAAGCTGAAGTTAGAAGATGATTGGCTAACATGAACAGCTTCCTGAAGACGTGAAAACGAAACGTACGTCGAGGTGGTACCTGGTCACGTTCGTATACGCACAGTTCCGGTCGCCTTGGTTGTCGGCCGCATTCGGTGGAACGCATGCCGTACACAACGAGGAACTACGAACCTACCACGAAATGATTTGATAAGCGAGCAGCCCCAGTGCCAGGTCGGGCACTGAGAAATGTAAGCAGCCATTTGGCTTTATGTTTTTAAAATTTTGTTTTAATTAAAATGGTGTTACTATGGATATCGTTTGCTCTCCTTTTTTATGCCCCGTCTGAGCCTATGAGGAGGAAGGTTTTTTCCATAGAGACCCATCATATTCCATGTGAGCAGGCATATACCTGCACAAGCTCAGCTGACTATCTTTTTAATTAAAGTAGTCAACACAATCTGGTAAGAAGACAACTTATCTTCACGGTTGGGTGTAGTCCATGTCCAAATCTTGGTGAAGGGACGTTTCACTAATTTTCAACAGACTTCAGTATATTCTGGCAAATGAATGTAGACGGAGTTTATCACAAATTTCTTTGATGAATCACTGCATGGACTTTGGATATATGTTGTTCTCTATCATCTAATTGGGACTTTATTATTAACTAGTTTTTTGCAATTGTCATTTGATCAATATTGTATGGTGAGAGGTTGTTTATCACCCTAGTCACTTATGATTATTAAGTTATATATTTTTTTCAGTTTTTTTTAAGTAAGGTTTATATTTCAGCGCCCCTATAATCACCATATTTTTAACCTGAACAGCTGCACCAGATTTTGCACTCTCTAGTTTTAGTAAATCAATCCCACTGTGATACTAGTTGCTGGGTCAGGAAATAAGGGAACATCTCTCCACCTAGCACATACAAGAATAAACGCTGACAGACTGTTTCCAAAAATAGTGTTGCACTATCACATAAATCATATATCCATAAAGAGTGTATAAATTATAATATTATCAAATTAGAGTCCAGTGAAAAATTAAAACTTAAACTCAGGTAGTCCACCTTGAATACAATCTCTTCACACCAAATGTGCACCAGCCACTATATACAAATAAAGCAGCTTTAGAATTAAAGATCTCATTGGATTTAATATGTTGCATGATGTCTCCTCCTCCAACATGTTTCGTCACCAGTCACATGACTTCCTTAAGGAGAAAACATGTAACGTCACGTGACTGGTGATGAAATTTGTCAGAAGTGAAGTCATTATGCAAAGCAGGAGGTGATTCACTGTAATCTGGTATAATGTGTTGCTGATATCTTGGATTTTTAAAGAGGCCAATGTGATTGTACCCTGACAAGCTTTATATCTCTTTGCACAGATTTTAGTGCATGTTAAAATGTGAGCATTTTAAGGTATTTTTAATAAAACCTGAAGCTTCTAAAATGTAAAAAAACTATGATAGTTTATCCATAATTGTTTTTGAAACATAATCCATACATTGAGGAGCGGTGATCCCATAAATGCATGGCTACCTGCAGGGGAGTGTTGGAGGATCTTAGGAGCAGATAGCCACAGGATAGGACCCCTGGAAGGAGTAAGCGCAGTGCGACCTGTGAATAGATCTCAGTTAAAGGTGAGAAATTCACTGACTGGTGGTGGATCATGAGGGTTTCTTTGAAGTTGGGCCTTTCTGTGGACACATGCAGCTGTCTAGATACAAGTATTGGACGTTTTACTGGCAGATTATTATTTTTGATTCACTCTCTTGACAAAATTAAGACTTTTTAGTTGGTAGGTTCCCACCATTATTGCACTTTAGATGTTTTAATTTGTTTAGATTGTTATACTGAATTTATTATGGTTTAGTTATTATTTAATGTGAATTATTGTACTTGAAGTTAATTTGTTATTATATCTATAGTAGAGGTTTCCCCTGTCCTGGCTATGTTTTATTTTAAATTTTTTTAAATGTTTTATTTTCATTTTGATGTGTATTGCATGTGAAGTCACATATCACTTGAATTATTTCACTTGAAGTTAATTTGTATGACAAATATCTACAGGAGGGCTTTCCACCATCCCTGCTAAGTTTCATTTTTGTATATTTTATTTTTAGTTTGATGTGTATTACATGTGTAGTTACAGATCACAGAAACTGATATTATGGTAATATTAAAGTTTATTGAGAATACCATACATTAGAGCAGGGATCCTCAAACTACGGCCCTCCAGCTGTTGTGCAACTACACATCCCATGATGCATTGTAAAACTCTGACATTCACAGACATGACTAGGCATGATGGGAATTGTAGTTCCTGAACAACTGGAGGGCCATAGTTTGAAGACCCATGCATTAGAGGGTTCCACCATTATTGTTAAGTTATTGATTAGTAAGGTAGCGCTGCACTTTTTTTTTTTTTTTTGTGTGGTGTGGGAACATATAACATTGCTTAGCAGCAAGCCTTTTACTCATACTATTTTTTTTTGTATTTGTTTTATTTTATCTCCAGTAATTTATTGAAAATAGTGGTGCAATTATTGCCTATCATATTTTAATTCTTATAACAATGCTACATCTTTTGCTGAATTTATTTCCCTGCCTATCATCATAAACAAAAAACTGAAGTTGAACTTCTAATTCCAATCTCAATATTATAGACTTTATTTTTTTGGATTGCTGTATTTGGCTACTTACTTTCTATGAGCACCAAGACGTATTGCTATGATTTCACAGAGGTCAGAAGTGTAGAATTAACAAAGGCACACATTTATGTTTCAACACATTTTTATTGAAGAATTTTCACAGAAAGAGAGTAAACAAATTCAACAGTACACAAAGCGTGCTATTGCAAAAAGTTTGACAAAACAGGTCTACAGCAAATGGGTTCGAATTATTCAAGGACAACATTATCAGCCTGGCCAATATATTTATCAAAGTGTCAAGGAAAAGAAAGTGAAAGGATATAAGACTAGCATTTTTATATTCTGATGTACCACTGGAACCAACAAGACCAATTATTATATGCCTTTTGGAGGCGATCTTCACAAGAAGCTAGCATATGTTCATAGGACATTTGAGTTAATGCAATCACTTCATTTTGAGAGGGGGATTCCTTCCAATGGTGTAGTATTACCAATCTGGCTGTTAGTAAGATGTGAATAACAATGTGCTGGAAGTGGTAAGGAAAGGTGTCAACAATGTTAAGGAGGGCTGGTTCTGGGGTGAGGTCTAGAGGCAGCTTAGCGACAGCGACAATAATCTGGGAAATGGTGGTCCAAAAGTTAGTGCGTTTGGAGCATTCTCAGAGAACGTGGAATAGGGTACCTGGTACTCCGCAGTCCTTCCAGCATAGAGGTAAGGTGGATGGAAGCATTCTGTTCAGAATAAATTCAGTTGTATACCACTGATTTTGTGGGTTAGTTCCCAGTGATTAGTGGATCCAGTGGTATGGAAAGCTGCCATCCTTTGAGAATTGGTGAAGGCAGGGGCCTTCAAACTATGGCCCTCCAGTGGTTAGCAGAAACAACAATTCCCATCATACCTAGTCATGTCTGTGAATGACAGAGTTTTACAATGCCTCATGGGATGCGTAGTTCCGCAAAAGCTGGAGGGCCGTAGTTTGAGGATCCCTGGGTGAAGGATTTTCCTAACTCCCTTTCCCACTTAAGCAATGGGGACAGTTTAGTAAAGGTGAGTTCCTTCTGCAAAAGATTGTAAAACAGATTGATAACTTTCATATGAATTTTGTTGCCTGTGAGTTATTCCCATGCATGATTAGAAATTGACACACGTAAGTGGGTATTTTGTAATAGGCAATGAGTTAATTGTATGTAGCATTAATACTCTAAGGAGGGTAGAGTGTAGGTGGTTTGGAGAGAATAGAAAGGTATGAGTATGGGAATACAGGTCTGACACTTGCCTAATTCCTTTATCTATCCAGGTATAAAGGGAGATGACAGGTATGAGCAGATAAAATAATCATAAAATAACAGGCCTTTGATGAATGTGCAGTTCCATTATCCCAATCATTATCAAGGTAATTGAAATCCACCATAATGAAAACATTGCCCTATTTCCAAACTATTTCAATTTATTAAAGGAGATGAATCTCTTCCTTAACTTATATGTTAAGGGTCTTATAACGTACTCCCACAGTTACTTTAGCCTTTGATACACTCATGAACATGAAAAAAGTATCTGATTCAAGGTGAGCACATTCATATTTTCAGAAAATTTTTTTTGGCTTTTTCTTGCTATTAATAAAAAAAGATCACCCCAATCTCCCAACTTAAAATAGTTTGAGCATATATTTGATAATGGTGACATGGGCCATAATGATTCACATGAAGTGTGAATTGTAATCATAGGTTCAGTAAAAACCAGTTGACTTGCCAGTATTTTTTCTTTAAACGGTGTGTTTGGCTTTTTGTAAACTATATGATTACTTTGTATTGTAATTTTTAAAAAATTTCCCTTTTATAGTAAGTGTATATATATGTACTCATGGCAATCATGTCTGTAGGCATGCTGTGTTTTCAGTTTAGAAGAAGCATGGCACAGTGTTTATGCCTGAATCCTACTGTGCCTGTTAAATTCTGCGATCAGCTCAAAGTTCATTTAAAGTCTCACTCTGGGCAGCAGAAAAAAATTATCCTTGTAGTGGGGCCTCCCCACATGGCAAGTGTTAAATGCTTGTTAAGTCGAGAAATGCTTGTTAGGTAGAGGAATAATCCATAATACTTATCTTATTCCTCACTCCAGCCGACTTCCATCAGAAAAGTATGACTGGTCCCCTGAAGTCTTTTCCTAATAGTCGCAGGCTTTTTGACATTTCCATGTACAATGTAGGACCAGCAGCATTGCATTGTATGTGAAGATGGTGAGGTCCCCCTCACAACTTGAAGTGTCAGAGAGATGTTGGGGTGCAAGATATAAGATAAATATTTCAGCTTATTCATAATACACTAGACTTTACAAGCATTTAACCCTTTCCCTGAATTGAGGGGGTAAATGCAAAGTTTTTTTTTTTTTTTTTAATACTGAAGTTCAGCTTTAAAGCGGGAGCAATAGTAAGAATAGGTATGTCCAAAGGAAGTAAAATCCATGTAAAAGCTTGCCATCGATACATTTAGATAAATGTCACACGCTTTATGACTATGATATATGTTAGTGCACACATTCATGCATCCACTTCCAGCATATTCTTCCGTGCCTTATAGAAACATAAAAGCATGATAGGCAGAAAAAGACCAAATGGTCAATTGTCAGTTTTTAACATTGGCTGTTTGTTTTTTGTTGTTTTCTGTTTCCTCTAAAGTGGTGGTAAACCCTCCCTAGTGACTTTTAACTATAGGTAAGCCTAGAATAAGGCTTACCTATAGGTAGTAGAAATATCTCCCAAACGTGCGCTGTTTAGGAGATATTTCACTTGTAGTGCGCCGATGATGTAATCGGTGCATGCGCTGTGAAGAAATGGACTTATGTTTTGTTTCTTCCCCAGGGTGTGCCGTTACTGATGACTCCCGCGCACATGCACGGAAGTGATGTCACGTGGCTCCAGCCAGTCACAGAGCCGGAGTTTGCGGCCCCCGGAAGGAAGAGGAAGAGTAGGCATCGCATACTAGCCCATTATACTTTAAATTTGCAGGCTTTGCAGGGAGCAAAAGAGGAAGTAAAACCCATCAGGGTTTACTTCCTCTTTAACCTATTTGTATAAATGTATGTTTTTTTCTAATCACATTTCAATTAACTTACCGTTGACTCTCTACCTCTGCTGGTCATCTGTGTAAGCATCAACCACTCTTTTAGTAAAACAATACTTCCCAAGCTTAGTTTTGAACTTTTTTCCTACTAGTTTGAAGCCGTGCCCCTGTGTTCTTAACCGTAGTATCGTACTGAAAATACTGCCCACCCAAACCTTATTCACACTCCTAATGTATTTAAAGGTTTCAATAAAGTCTTTCCTTTTCTTCAAGATTGTATGAATTAAGATAATGAAGTCCCTCCTGATATGTTTTATTCCCCAGACTTATTGCCATTTTTGTTGCCCATCTCTGGACTTGTTCTATCTTATCAATATCTTCTTGTGAATGTGGTCTCCAGAACTGGACACATATAGGAGAATCAGGTCCTCCATCCTCCTGAGGGTGGCCTCTCTACTAATGCAATTCACTCATTTTGTATTCATCTTAAAGGAGAAGTACAGCCAAAGCTCGTTTGACTGTACTTCTCCTGTGGATCACAGGAGTGCAGTTGGTTTTGCACCTACAACAGTATTTTCTTTCTCCTATCTATCACACAATATTCACCCCCCTTCTCGAATTAGAGAAGTCTTTGCACAAAATATGGCCCCTTGGACCAGGACTGAGCATGCCCCCCTCAGATCCGAATGCAATTGCCTGGTAATAATTTTCTGATATTCTCGCAGGTATATGATTAACTTTTATTGTTATAGTTATGTTTATAAGTAATGGTTTATTTTACGTTTATATCATCACTCTGTGTCATCCGGGCCTTAGCCCTTTCGCTTAAACCCTCAGGGTATAAAATAATTTTCCAGACCTCACGTTCATGTTCATTTTCAAGCTCAAGTTCTTGTTGTATTGATGTAATGATTTATGTATCTCTGTCTACACATTGTCTCTTTGCCAACGGGATTCCTACTCATGACCCTACCACACCAATCAAATGTCCTCTTACCATGGTAGGTATTTTTCTTATTATCACCAAGAGGGACCAGTGGGGAATTCTCCTTCCCTGTCAGGTTCCCGACAGAGCAACTCTCCAATACCTTACGCGATGCCTATGACCTCCCAGGGACACAGAACTCCCTCCTCTGGTGGAATGCCACTTAACACTCCCACACACACAGCGGACTCCGGTAGTCACCGCTGACCCTAACTGGCTCCCCCCAGCCCTCCAGGTGGGACTGCAGGTCAATCACCACACCCAGTACATTCCTCAGACCGATCTTCCCTCACACTCATCACCCACTCCCCACACCCCGTCATCCATCCTAGCTCCTCTCCCATTCTCCCATCCTACGCTCAGACTGCCCTGCCACTGGTCCCCTCGCCCCACTCTGTCTCTGACTTCCCTCCTGTCAACCATCACAGTCGACCATTAATCCCCGCCGGTTTTTCTTCAGGAAACTCACTTCTGCTCTAAAAAAGTGGAAAAAATCACTTCTTCCCTCACGGTTACCATTCTACCTCCCCTATCTCGAATTTAAGGAGTTTCCATATGCCTATCCAAAAATTTTCCCCTGCAAATCTCAGATACACTCCTTGATGACCAGGGAAAATTAATTTTCCTCAAAGGCACCTTCAATAACAGACCAATCACACTGGCGAACATATACAGCCCCAATGCATCCCAAATTCCTTTTCTTCCGAGCAGTAATGAGACAACTGTCCGCCTTCCAAGAATGCATCTTAATATTAGGAAGGGACTTTAATGGCCCATTTGACCCGCTCCTAAACACCTCCTCTGAAAAATCCCATTTACCATACAGGGCATTAACGCAATTCAAAAGTCAAATGCTGTCTCCAAGACCTACCACTCTATGATACCTGGCAAACCCTTCATCCGAAAGACAATTTCACCTTTTTCTCTGCCCCCCACAACAAATATTCACGCAACAGGACCTTCTTACCCTGATGGCGGCAACCATAGATCCAATAATGCTATCTGATCACCACCCCATTTCATTAACGCTCACATTCCCCGACAAACTCAATCACATGTACATATAGACACTAGACCCATCTATCCTGACTGACAAAATAAATGAACTAGAGATTCGTAACTGCTTAACTAATTATTTCACTGAAAACGACACCCCAGATACATAAAAACTAACACAGTGGGAGGCACATAAATGTGTTGTTCGAAGAAAAATGATCTCTATAGCGGCTACTCTTAAGAAAGAAAAGAAAGCTACACTCGCTGATTTATTTATCAAACTGAAAAAAACTAGAAGCTCTTCATAAGCATAACCTAACTCAACAAACACACTCTGAACTGATCGAAACTCGCACATGTATTCAAGAAGAACTAAACCTAAAACTTAGGAAAAAGTACATCCTATCCCAAAAACTTTTTTACGAGCTTGGAAATAAGTGTAGCCACCTCCTCGCTCAAGCACTGCGCAAGAAAAAAAACTAACAACACGATACACCAACTGCACTCCCCTACAGGTAAAACTCTCACGAACAACAACGACATAGAGAAGGAATTTGAAAAATACTACTCCTCTCTATACAACTTCAATGCATTTGATCCCCCCACGAACAAATCCCCCACAAGACTCAAAGAAATGAATTTGTTTCTAGATCAGTTTGCCCCAGAGACAATTTCTACAGATGCGGCAGCTACCCTTGACTCCCCGATCACCATCCTAGAATGGGAACAGGCAATCAAACAACTAAAGCCTAGAAAGAGTCTGGGTCCAGGCGGCCTTTCCGCAGTCTACTACAAGACATTCTCAAACATCCTTCAAACACCCTTTTTAAAAGCTTTCAACTCTCTTCCCCCCCTCAAATCCTCTCTCTCAGGGAATACTGGAAGCCCACATTGTGGTCATTCCCAAAGACCAAAAAGATCCCACCCAGACAGGAAACTACAGGCCAATCTCACTGTTAAATGTAGACATAAAGCTTTTCTCCAAGATACTAGCAATCAGACTCCTGCCTCTCCTTCCATCCATTGTTTCCCAAGATCAAGTAGGGTTCATCCCTAGGCATGAAGCTAGGGATAACACGATTAAGGCCCTCAATTTACACCACTTTGTAACTCAAACAAACCAAAAAGGCTTTTTTCTATCATTAGATGCGGAGAAGGCGCTTGACAGAGTGTCCTGGGATTACATGTCGGCGTTCCTGCAGGCCATAGGCATAGGCCCTCATATGACTGACTGGATCCTTTCGCAAACCTTTTTTGTGAAAGGATCCGAAGATGGAATTTAATCAACTTTTTGCAAACCCCTCAGCTAAGGTAAGGGTCAATGGCACTCTGTCAGACGCCTTCCTCATCCGAAACGGAATGAGGCAGGGGTGCCCACTTTCCCCTATCCTCTTCGTACTTACCCTTGAACCATTCCTCTGCAAACTGAGACTTAACCCAGACATACAAGGTTTCCGTTGGTCCAAGAAGTAATATAAGTATGCGTATTTGCGGATGACATACTGCTGTTCCTCACGAATCCCTTGACTACACTACCAATGTTACTATTAGAATTTAAACACTTTCAGCTCCTATCCAACCTCAAAATCAATTTCACTAAATCCTTCGCCCTGAACATCTTGCTACCTCAAAACCTGGTTGATCACTGCAAGGGGAATTTCCCTTTTTAATGGAAACACGATTCAATCGTATACTTAGGCATCCAAATCCCCTCTAAACTCTAAGATCTTTATATGAAGAACCACCTTCCCTTCTAAACAAACTAACCTCTGATCTCAAAACTTGGAACAAACCAATATTCTCATGGTTTGGTAGAGCGGCCATCCTGAAGATGAATGCTCTACTGAGACTGCTGTACCTATTGCAGATGATCCCCATACAAATCCCATCTACCTTCTTCAAAACATACAGACAGATCTGCTCCAGATTTCTCTGCGGTGAGCTCAAACACAGAATTATCTACAACCAAATTACCCACCCAAAAAGCCTTGGAAGCATCAGCCTCCCAAACCTCCCTAATTACCACACCGCTACCCACCTCACCAGGATAGTGGACTGGAATGTCCACACCCCCCATAAAGACTGGGTCTCTCTGGAAGCCTCCTTCAAAAATCTCCCCCTGCAATCACTCCCATGGATCTACCCACGTCACATTCCACCATAAATCTACCTACACCCACTGATAGGTCCCACCGCACATTGCTTCCTCCAGACGTGTAACCATACTTTCATCTCCTCCTCTCCTGGCCCACTGACTAAAATAAAACTAAACCCTGACTTCCCACCTGGAAGGCATCACCACTACCTCACTGATAACTGGTCAAAAGACCAAATCAGGACCAACCAATTCTTCCACCAAGGTAAACTACAATCCCCAACTCAATTGGCCTTTCAGAGAAGGCACCTATCCCACCTTGGGAGTACTTAATGATAGCCCATTACCTTCCAACCTTGGACAAAGATAGACATTGCCCAAAACAACTCTCCCCCTTCGAAATATTATGTACATATACCTCAATCTCACCTCATCTCTTATATACACAACCTTATCTTCGCTGAACTCAAGCCCAATGAAAACCTAGCCTGCAAAAAATGGGAGAAAGATCTCTCCATTTCACTCACTGAAGAGGTTTGGGAACACATATTCCTAAACATACATAAAGGGTCAAACAACGTTACCACCCAGTAAAATGGGTACAAAATTCAAGCCAGATGGTACAGCACCCCAGTACTCCTAAACAAATTTAAGGCAGACATCTCAGAAACATACTGGAGGTGCCACCAAGAAAGGGGTACCCTACTCCACGTTTGGTGGTCTCGTACCCCCCCTACAAACTTTTTTGTTAGAAGTCAGACGCATAATTGCCAAAGTCACCTCTTACAATCTTGACTTCACCCCAGCTCAATTCCTTCTTCACCACTCGCCCCTGCCACACAATTCTTATCACAAATCTCTAACAATGCATATGATCAATGCAGCAAAGCAATGTATCCCCGTACACTGGAATTCAATGCAGATACCCACTCTCAAAGAATGGTTTACCAGAATCCACAAAATACCCGAAATGGAAAAACTCCTCCACATCTCACGAGTAGGGATGAGCCAAACACCCTCCAGTTCGGTTTGCATCAGAACATGCGAACAGGCAATAAATTTGTTCGAACATCCGAACACCGTTAAAGTCTATAGGACTCGAACATGAAAAATCGAAAGTGCTAATTTTAAAGGCTTATATGCAAGTTATTGTCATAAAAGGTGTTTGGGGACACGGGTCATGTATTAATGCAAAAAAAAAGTTTTAAAAACAGCCGTTTTTATGGGAGCACTGATTTTAATAATGCTTAAAGTGAAACAATAAAAGTAAAATATTCCTTTAAATTTCGTACCTGGGGGGTGTGTATAGTATGCCTGTAAAGTAGCGCTTGTTTCCCATGCTTAGAACTGTCCAAAGTGTCATTTCTGAAGGAAAAAAAAGTAATTTAAAAGCACTCAAGGCTATAATGAATTGTTGGCTCCCGGTAATACAGAGAACAGTTATTGAAAGTCATTGATTAAAAAAAAAAAATGTATGGGGTCCTCCCAAATTCAATTACCAGGCCCTTAAGGTCTGGTATGAATATTAAGGGGAACCCTGCCTCAAAAAAAAAATGGCGTGGACTTCCCCCCAAAAATCCATACCAGACCCTTTATCCGAGCACGCAACTTGGCAGGCCTGAGGAAAAGAGGGAGGGATGAGAGAGTGCCCCCCTCCTGAACCGTACCAGGCCACATGCCCTCAACATGGGGAGGATGCTTTGGGGTCTGTGATCCCTCAAAGCACCATGTCCCCATGTTGATGGGGACAAGGGCCTCATCCCCACAACCCTTGCCCGTTGGTTGTGGGGGTCTGCGGGTGGGGGCTTATTAGAATCTGGAAGCCCTTTTAACAAGAGGATCCCCAGATACCACCCCTCCTGTTTTTAATGGCAACGGGTACATTGTACCCCTACCATTTCACAAAGAAAGTGTAAAAAAAAAAAAAAAACACACAGACACCGTTGGAATAAGTCCTTTATTAAAAATAAAAAAAGATTCCAGTGGTGGTAATCCACTCTCGGTATCCTGCGATGGGTGATCTCCTCTCTGGGGTCCAGCGATGGATGATCTCTCCTTTCCTCTCCAGGTCCAGGGTCCACTGATGATGTCCAGCGCATCCTGTCTCCACCAGAGACACCACGGGAATCCGGGCAGCCTGACAGGTCTCTTAGCTAAGGACGGGGCTACCCAACCATGTGACCCCATCCCCCTCTGACGGAAGGGGAAACCCAGCTTCCCCAGTGACGTGCAGGTGACCCCACTCCCTCTGATGCAGGTTTCCGTACTGACTGAGGTCGAGGTGTAGGCTACGTGGAAGAACCCCCACGTGTTTGATGAACTGGCAGGCACTCAAGGGTTTGCCCAGAAAAGGTAATAGGGGACTACAGTTTGAGTGTTCCGGTAGGAGTGACAGTAGGCAGTCGAGTATGGTTACTGGACACCAGACATAGTTTGCTTTATAGAGATGGATGTCTATCCTGGAGCCTGATTGCTGGGTTTTAGACACTGCAAGGTGGAGGATGAAATGGTGTTGGTAGCAAGCCCAGTGATGACTACCCAGAACTTGGCTTGCGGGACTGCTGCAGGTGAACTCGCTAGGCCACCAGAACCCATAGTAGGCTAAGTAAATGGCTGCTTGTATGAGCAGGCTGGGGAGAAGGCCAAATGGCAAACTAGTAAAGATAGTAGACATGTCCCGGAAGATGGCAGCCTGGAATGAACGTACGGTGGACATTAAACTGATGCTGCCAAGATAATTGCACCAGCCTGCGCAGAAAGGATATAACTGAGAGTGATCCGGACACCACCAGAAAAATAGTAGCAACTGCATTGCGGTTGCACTGTATTGTGTATTGTGTACATCCCCAGAAAAGTAGTAGCAACTACACTACGGTTGCACTGTATTGTGTACTGTGTATACCACCAGAAAAGTAGTAACAATTGCATTACGGCTGCATCGTATTGTGTACTGTGTACACCACCAGAAAAGTAGTAGCAACTGTACTACGGCTGCACTGTATTGTGTACTGTGCACACCACCAGAAAAGTAGTGGCAACTGCATTGCGGTTGCACTGTATTGTGTATTGTGTACATCCCCAGAAAAGTAGTAGCAACTACACTACGGTTGCACTGTATTGTGTACTGTGTATACCACCAGAAAAGTAGTAACAATTGCATTACGGCTGCATCATATTGTGTACTGTGTACACCACCAGAAAAGTAGTAGCAACTGTAATACGGCTATGTGAGAACAAAGAGACAATATAGGATGAAAGAAGAAAGAAAAGAAAGTAAGAAAAAGGAGAATGTTGTACAGTAGAGGAGATTGAAAATATGGACTAGGATGCTTGTTGGTTATATGGAATGCTGCAACAATCACAGTTGGTAATAGGTATGGCACAAAGGCCATCATTTTAGAAAAATTCTAAAATCAGAAGTATATTTATAGAATATCCATGGAAGCGATATATCCCAGAATTGATGGCATCTTTTGCATTGTTGTGCTGTCAATTCCTCTATTCTCATCACTGAGTTTGGTTCATCAATCCACTCCAGAATGGTTGGTAGGGTTGTTCATTTCCAATGTCTGGGTATGACAGCTCTAGCAGCTAAAAGGAAAAAGCGCAAACAATCTTCTTTCACTGAGGGAACCAGGTGCCATGGAGAGAAGGGCTATCTGAGGGGTCCTCAGGATCTCATCCCTAAAGGCCCTTAAATTAGGGCAGTCCCACCAGACATGGCTCATCATACCCTGGCAAGTCAGGCAACACCAGAGACATTGGGGAAATTTTTGCGCAAGAAATGTGGACAGTGGTACCAACTGGTGAGTGTTTTGTAATTGCGCTCTTGAGTGCTAGCTATGGAAAGCTTATATGTTAAGATATGTAACTTGGGTTTGTCCTCCTCTGTGAAAACATCCCCAGTTCCGTCTCCCAATTAGTGAAGTAGGAGGGAGTTTTATACCATTGACACTGTATGAAAGTTTTTTTCAGACTGTAAGCATAGGAATTCAAAAGAAAAATGGAGCAGTGTAGGTGATCTTGAAACTATAGGGAGGGATACAAGTCATGCAAATGAAAATACATCATCTATTGACCTGGGGAAAGTGAAATGTCTTCAGAGAATAAATTTAAAGGACTTGTAAGGACTGGTATAGGTGTACAGTATATAGGGTTGTAATACACTTATAATATACTTTCTTTCAAATATAGAAAGCATATTATAGTGCACTGCTATGCTGCTGAGTGCTGACCGATTCCGCAGCTGTCTTTTCTCAGTGTAGGGAGGGACAGTTTGGTGTTTGGAGCAGGGACAGTCTGCAATTCACTAGCTACTAGGTCCACAAAGGTCCTTTTAAGGACTGGTATAGGTGTACAGTATATAGGGTTGTAATACACTTATAATATACTTTCTTTCAAATATAGAAAGCATATTATAGTGCACTGCATGCAGTGCTGACCGATTCTGCAGCTGTTGTTTCTCAGTGTAGGGAGGGACAGTTTGGTGTTTGGAGCAGGGACAGTCTGCAATTCACTAGCTACTAGGTCCACAGAGGTCCCTTTAAGGACTGGTATAGGTGTACAGTATATAGGGTTGTAATACACTTATAATATACTTTCTTTCACATATAGAAAGCATATTACAGTGCACTGCATGCAGTGCTGACCGATTCTGCATTGTCGTTTCTCAGTGTAGTGAGGGACAGTTTGGTGTTTGGAGCAGGGACAGTCTGCAATTCACTAGCTACTAGCTAGCTACTATTAGGCCCACAAAGGTCCTTTAAAGGACTGGTATAGGTGCACTATTTGGTGTGCAGTATATAGGGGGGTAATACACATATAAAATACTTTCAAATATAGAAAGCATAGTATAGTGCATTTCCACTGTGCAGCATTGTAACTGCTGAGCGGTTCTGCAGCAATACTACAAAGAGTGACAAACACAATTAGAAAAAAGTATTATAACTGGTGTGATAGACCAGTGCCCCCCAAAACGACAGATTGAAGCGGGGTTATATACCTTCTTCCACATATACTGCACTTCGCTAGAGACTTTTGTCACAGGGTCATTTAAAAAATGACAGGCAGAGGAAGAGGCAGGCCCTTCCTCAGGGGTGGTAGGGGCAGGGCAGGAGCAACAGGCTTGAGCCAAAGTGGAAAATTGCAGAAGTGCTCTCTATCTCGGTGCTGGTGTCAGTGCTCTCTATCTCGGTGCTGATGTCAGTGCTCTCTATCACGGTGCTGGTGTCAGTGCTCTTTCTCTATCTTGGGGCTGGTGTGGTATCAGTGCTCTCTATCTCGGTGCTGGTGTCAGTGCTCTCTATCACAGTGCTTGTGTCAGTGCTCTCTCTCTATCTCGGTGCTGGGGTCAGTGCTCTCTCTCTCTATCTTGTGCTGGTGTGGTGTCAGTGCTCTCTATCTCGGTGCTGGTGTCAGTGCTCTCTATCACAGTGCTGGTGTCAGTGCTCTCTATCACAGTGCTGGTGTGGTGTCAGTGCTCTCTATCACAGTGCTGGTGTCAGTGCTCTCTCTCTATCTCGGTGCTGGTGTCAGTGCTCTCTCTCTATCTCGGTGCTGGTGTCAGTGCTCTCTCTCTATCTCGGTGCTGGTGTCAGTGCTCTCTCTCTATCTCGGTGCCAGTGCTATCTATCACAGTGCTGGTGTCAGTGCTCTCTATCTCGGTGCTGGTGTGGTCTCAGTGCTCTCTATCACAGTGCTGGTGTCAGTGCTCTCACGGTGCTGGTGTCAGTGCTCTCTATCATGGTGCTGGTGTCAGTGCTCTCTATCACAGTGCTGGTGTCAGTTCTCTCTATCACGGTGCTGGTGTAAGTGCGCTCTATCTCGTTGCTGGTGTCAGTGCTCTCTATCATGGTGCTGGTGTGGTATCAGTGCTCTCTATCTCGGTGCTGTTGTCAGTGCTCTCTATCACGGTGCTGGGGTGGTGTCAGTGCTCTCTATCTCAGTGCTGGTGTCAGTGCTCTCTATCACAGTGCTGGTGCCAGTGCTCTCTATCTTGGTGCTGGTGTCAGTGCTCTCTATCACGGTGCTGGTGTCAGTGCTCAGTCTCTATCGTGGTGCTGGTTTCAGACAGTGAGGGAGATAGCAGCGGAGAAGCCAATCAGCAGGCAGGGCCAGCACCATGGCTGAGGATCAGCACTGAACTGCCACCTCTGGACCACCGCAGTGGAGCCCTACATAGGTGGGGGTAAGGGCCGGGCAGAGGGAGGAGTCAGGGGCTCAAGAACAGATTGGCACACTGGGACACTGGCACAGGACTGCGCTGCCCTGACTGTGGCACTGATCATCTCCTGCACCCCCTTCATAGCCTGGCCTGACCTTGCCTCTCCTCCATGGCCTTCATGCGCTCCTGAATTGTCAAAATTTCACAGATAAAAAAAGAATGCTTGTTGTTGTCGATCCCAGATTCACTTAATACTTTTGTTATGTCAGTGTCCATGTTGTGGGACTATGTGTGCACAGCCATAAGTATTTTGTGGCTGAAATGACCTGGAGGTTTTTAAGGTTTGCCTGCCATTAAAGTCAATGGGGTCCGTCGCGAACCGAACTTTTGGCCACGTCCGCGGTTCGCGTTTGCGAAACGTCCCATCGGAAATTCGACCATCACTAAATACCAATACACCTCAGGAAAAGTAACTGTTGTATGTACACCTATTAACCACTTAACAACCAGCCCATAGCCGAATGATGGCTACAGTGCGGTTGCTTAACTCTGGGTGGGCGTACATTGTCGCCCTCCCAGAATTCCACTCTTGCGTGCCCCCTGGGGCACGCACTCAAGAACATCCGTGACCACCGGGTCCATAGGACCTGCCACATCACGGATCACGATTGCTCATCGTGGCCGTTTACCACGTGATCGCTCCGTCAAATGACGGAGTGATCACTTGTAAACAAACCGGCGTCATGTCAGGTTCCTCCCTCCTCTCTCTGTACCAATTGGTACAGTGGAGGGGAGAGATCGGTATCAGCAGTGCTGTGGGCTGGATCTGTAGTGCCCACAGCGATGCTCACCAACAATTAACCCTGCAATTCCCTGCCAATACTCTGAAATTCCCAGCAATACCCTGCCAATACTCTGCAATACCCAGCCATACTCTGCCAATACTCTGCAATACCCAGCAATGCCCGGCCAATACTCTGCAATACCCAGCAATGCCCCTCCAATACTCTGCAATACCCAGCAATGCCCTGCTAATACTCTGCAATACCCAGCAATGCCCTGCCAATACTCTGCAATGCCCTGCCAATACTCTGCAATACTCTGCAATACCCTGCCAATACTCTGCAATACCCAGCAATACCCTGCCAATACTCTGCCATAAACTGCCATACCCAGCCAAACTCTGCAATACCCAGCCAAACTCTGCAATACCCAGCCATACTCGGTGAAACCCTGCAATACCCAGCCATACTCGGTGATACCCTGCAATACCCAGCCATACTTGGTGAAACCCTGCAATACCCAGCCATACTCGGTGATACCCTGCAATACCCAGCCATACTCGGTGATCCCCTGCAATACCCAGCCATACTCTGCAATACCCAGCCATACTCGGCCATGCTCAGCCATACTCAGCAATAGGGATGAGCCGAACACCCCCCGGTTCGGTTCGCACCAGAACTTGCGAACGACCCCCGCGTTCGGTACGAACGTTAGAACCCCATTGAAGTCTATGGGACTCGAACGTTCGAATTGGAAAGTGCTAATTTTAACGGCTAATATGCAAGATAGTGTCCTAAAAAGGGTTTGGCGACCTGCCTCCTGCCTCAGGGGACATGGGTCACTGCAAACAAAAGTTTTAAAAACTACCGTTTTGGTGGGAGTACTGATTTTAATGACGATTAAAGTGAAAAAAAAAAGTGAAATATTCCTTTAAATATGGTGCCTGGTGGGTGTCTGTAGTATGCCTGTGAAGTGCCACGTGTTTCCCGTGTTTAGAACAGTCCCTGCACAAAATGACATTAAGCGGAAATAACACCATTTAAAACTGCTTGCGGTTTTAATGTTATATCTGGTTCCTGCAATATGGTTGAAAATCATTCAGAAAAATGGCATGGGTAGCCCTCCCTGCCCATTACCAGCCTATTTGGGTCTTGTACGCATATTAAGGGGAACCCTGTACCCATATTAAAAAAAGGAAATGCGTGTGGCCCCCAGGCCCTATATACTCAGAACAGCAGTATACAGGCGGTGAAAACAAGACTGGGACTGTGTAGGTTTGTTGTGTTAAGTTGAATCTGTTTGTAATTTTCAACTGATACATTTTTAAAGTGTAGCTCCAGTCAAAAAAAATATTTTTAAGCTTTTTGGAAAACATAGGGAAGGGTTATCACCCCTGTATAATTTGTTTTGTCGTCCATCTTTTTTCATCTCACTTGCTGTTGTCTCCTTCCGTTTGCAAGTAGGAGATGTTTGTAAGTTGGATGTTTGAAAGTAGGGGCCTGCCCTATATGCTCTGCAGAAATGGCGGAACAAGGTGTTGGTTTTGCAACAACATTGTAAGCCCTCAAAGTGACTCTTGGTGGGCGCTGGAGCGCCCTGCTGTGAACGATTATATCAAGAATTGTAATTACATGCCATTGTTGAACAGTGGTAGAAAAATTGACCTTTGGTGGTTGTGGTGCTGGTGCCACAACACTATAAGTCCTCACAGTTACTCTGGGTGGGCACAGGAAGGGGCCCTCCTGTGAAATATTATATCAAGAATTGTAATTACATGTCCCTGTTAAACAGGGGAAGAAAAATTGGGCCTTAGGCACTGGTGCCATCACACTGCAACCTCTGCCATACACTCTAGTTTTTTTGCAGGAATTAGCCCTGCTGCAAAGCATTGCATCAAAAATTGTACTTAAACGCCCCTGTTAAACAGGGGCAGAAAAATTGGGCCTTAGGCACTGGTGCCATCACACTGCAACCTCTGCCATACACTCTAGTTTTTTTGCAGGAATTAGCCCTGCTGCAAAGCATTGCATCAAAAATTGTACTTAAACGCCCCTGTTAAACAGGGGCAGAAAAATTGGGCCTTAGGCACTGGTGCCATCACACTGCAACCTCTGCCATACACTCTAGTTTTTTTGCAGGAATTAGCCCTGCTGAAAAGCATTGCATCAAAAATTGTACTTAAACGCCCCTGTTAAACAGGGGCAGAAAAATTGGGCCTTAGGCACTGGTGCCATCACACTGCAACCTCTGCCATACACTCTAGTTTTTTTGCAGGAATTAGCCCTGCTGCAAAGCATTGCATCAAAAATTGTACTTAAACGCCCCTGTTAAACAGGGGCAGAAAAATTGGGCCTTAGGCACTGGTGCCATCACACTGCAACCTCTGCCATACACTCTAGTTTTTTTGCAGGAATTAGCCCTGCTGCAAAGCATTGCATCAAAAATTGTACTTAAACGCCCCTGTTAAACAGGGGCAGAAAAATTGGGCCTTAGGCACTGGTGCCATCACACTGCAACCTCTGCCATACACTCTAGTTTTTTTGCAGGAATTAGCCCTGCTGCAAAGCATTGCATCAAAAATTGTACTTAAACGCCCCTGTTAAACAGGGGCAGAAAAATTGGGCCTTAGGCACTGGTGCCATCACACTGCAACCTCTGCCATACACTCTAGTTTTTTTGCAGGAATTAGCCCTGCTGCAAAGCATTGCATCAAAAATTGTACTTAAACGCCCCTGTTAAACAGGGGCAGAAAAATTGGGCTGCTGGCATCACCCAGAACCAAAAATGTTCTTCCAACATATCAGCGGAGGAGGAAGAGGATAGACAATCAACATAACAGGACAGTCACTCAGCATCAGCATAGGCAGTCTTGAAGGGATGTGGTATTTCAAAAAAAATTATTCGGTTACATCAGCTTCAGGTGCTTGGTAGCTGTGGGTGATCCAAGACTGATTCATCTTGATGAAGGTCAGTCGATCAACTGATTCGGTGGACAGGCGCACCCTGTGATCGGTAACAAAGCCACCAGCAGCACTGAAGGTGCGTTCCGAAAGAACGCTGGATGCAGGACAGGCCAGTAGCTCAATTGCATACTGTGCAAGCTCTGGCCAGTGATCCATCCTCAAGACCCAGTAAGCCAGAGGATTTTCAGTGGGAAAGGTGTCCAAGTCTGACCTTGCCCCTAGGTATTCCTGCACCATGTAAATTAGACGCTGGCGATGGGTGCTGGAACCAATCATACCTTGGGGCTGCGGACTAAAAAATTGTCTGAAAGCATCAGTCAGACGGCCACCTTCTCCACCGCTCCTTCTGACTGATGCCTCAGCAACACGTTGTCCAGGACCAGGAGTTTGTGACCTCCCAGTCTCTGGGAACGTGTTGCACAGAGCTTTCTGCAAGGCCTCCCGGAGATGTCTCATCCTCTGCTCCCTCTGCGATGGCAAGATAAGGTCGGCAACCTTACCCTTGTACCGTGGATCAAGGAGAGTGGCCAGCCAGTAATGGTCCCTCTCCTTGATCCGAAGAATACGAGGATCCTTCCGCAGGCTTTGCAGGATCAGGGAGGCCATGCAGCGTAGGTTAGCTGAGGCATTCGGTCCGGAGTCCTCTGGGTCACTAAGGACAACATGATCCGCAGCTACCTCCTCCCAGCCACGTACAAGTCCACGTGTTTCTTGGGACTGTAAATCATCCCTATAAGACTGCTGCTGCTGATGCTGAGTGCCAGCCTCCACCTCCATGCTGACACAATCATCCTCCTCCTCCTCTTCCTCCTCCTCTTCCTCCTCCTCACCCTCTTCCTGTGTGATGGGTGGCACAGCAGGAACACTGTCTGGATAAAGGGGGCCTTGAGAGGCAAGGAAGTCCTCCTCTTCCTGCCTCTGTTCTGCCTCAAGTGCCCTGTCCATTATTCCACGCAGCGTATGCTCCAAGAGGTGGACAAGAGGTATAGTGTCACTGATGCATGCACTGTCACTGCTCACCATCCTTGTGGCCTCCTCAAACGGTGACAGGACAGTGCATGCATCCCTGATCATGCCCCACTAGCGTGGTGAGAAAAAACCAAGCTCTCCTGACCCTGTCCTGGTGCCGTAGTCGCACAGGTACTCATTGATGGCCCTCTGCTGCGTGTGCAGCCGCTGCAGCATGGCCAATGTTGAGTTCCATCTGGTGGGCATGTCACATATAAGGCGGTTCTTGGGCAGGTTCAACTCCTTTTGGAGCTCAGCCAGCCGAGCACAGGCATTAAATGATCGGCGGAAATGCACAAAGACTCTCCTGGCCTGTTTCAGGACATCCTGTAAGCCGGGGTACCTGCCCAAGAACCGCTGCACCACCAGGTTAAGGACGTGAGCTACACAGGGCACATGGGTCAGTTGTCCCTGTCGGAGGGCGGAGAGGAGGTTGGTGCCATTGTCGCAAACCACCATTCCTGGCTTAAGCTGGCGTGGCGTCAACCACCTCTCGGCCTGCCCCTGCAGAGCTGACAAAACATCCGCCCCAGTGTGGCTCCTGTCCCCCAAACAAACCAGCGCAAGCACGGCATGGCATCGTTTTGCCTGCGTACTTGCGTAGCCCCTGCAACGCCTACGGAGCACCGCTGGTTCTGAGGACAGAGCACTGGAAGAGGCCATGGAGGAAGAAGAAGAGGAGGGGGTGGAGGAGAGAGGTGTGTCACAACCAATAGTAGCATTTTGGAGGCGTGGTGGCGGAACAACCTCCAATACTACTGCACCTTGTCCTGCATCCTTCCCAGCAGCCAGAAGAGTGACCCAATGGGCCGTGAAAGACAGGTAACGTCCCTGTCCATGCCTGCTGGACCATGAGTCAGCGGTAATATGCACCTTACCGCTGACCGCCCTGTCCAGCGAGGCAAGGACATTGCCTTCCACATGCCGGTAGAGAGCCGGAATTGCCTTCCGTGAGAAAAAGTGGCGTTTGGGGACCTGCCACTGAGGAACCGCACATTGTACAAACTCACGGAAGGGGGCCGAGTCTACCAACTGAAAAGGCAGCAGTTGAAGTGCTAGCAATTTAGCCAAGCTAGCATTCAACCGCTGGGCATGTGGATGGCTGGGAGTAAATTTCTTCCGCCGGTCCAGCAGCTGGGGCAGGGACATTTGTCTGCTATAATCGGACATGGATGTACCACTAGCAGAGTTCCCGGAAGCACTTGGCTGTGACACACCTAATTCTACACCTTCATTCCTCTCAGAGCAGGTTTCAGAGAGGACTGAAGGTCTAGTGGGGTTGGAGATGCCAGCTGATGAGGAGCAAGGAGAGGTCCGCTTTGTTCTTTGGTGTGGGTCTTTGAGGTATGCTTGCCAACGAGCTGCATGGCAGGTCAACATATGTCTGGTCAAGCATGTGGTGCCCAAGCGGCTGATGTTTTGGCCACGTGAGATACGCTTGAGACATATGTTGCAAATAGCAGCGGTGCGATCTGATGCACTCGTCTCAAAAAAGGCCCACACCAAAGAACTTTTAGAATAACGCGCAGAGGAAGCGCTCTGCGCAGAGGAAGCGCTCTGCGCAGGCGGAGCTCTGCGGTGTGATTCAGTCGGTGTGCTGCCCCTAAGCTGGCCCCCGGAGGGCATCCTGCCTCGTTGGACATGTGCCTCCTCCTCCTCCTCCTCCCTCCTTCCAGGCACCCACGTGGAGTCAGTGCCCTCATCATCCCCTCCCTCTTCATCGCTGTAGCAAACCTGGCAGTATGCTGCAGCTTGTGGAACATGACTGCCAGATTGCTGTCCTTCTTGAGCATCCCCTCTCTCTGTGCTCACGCTACTGCCTTCCTCTAGCTGAGTGTCATCATCAGAGCCCACCAAACACTGGGCATCCTCCTGGAGCATGTACCCAACACTGTGCTCAAAGAGTTCAGGAGACTCCTCAGGAGGACGTGGTGGGTCTAGGGAAGGAGTCACTGATGATGACATTGAGAGGAGGGACGACGATGTGTTGGCAGCTGCTTTTCTACTACCCTGAGACTGGGTGAGAGAGGATGAGGAGGATGAAGAGGGCTTGGTCATCCACTCTACCAAGTCGTTGGCATGTTGCGGTTCAACATGTCCAGCTGCAGAAAAGAAGGACAAGCATGTCCCATGGCCACGTGCTGATAACAATGCACCGCGTCCACGACCAGCACTGTTGTCTCTAGACACAGAGCCTGCTTGCCCTCTTTTATCGGCTCGCGCCTGTCTGCCTCTCCTTGCTGGCCTTCCAGACATGGTAATGGCCTGAAGGGAGTTGGGTAAAACAGTAGTTGGGTAGTTTATATTGTGCTGGAGGCACACAACACCCACTAACTCCTGCAGATGCCTTTTTTATAGAACAGCAGAGTTAAAGGGGTATATACAGATGTATACTGTGCTGTGCTGGAAGCACACACAACTTCCAATAACTCCAGCAGATGCCAATCGGGCCCAAATAGAGAACAGCTATGTAGGTGGATAATAGCGGTATGTACTGGGTACAGAGCAGGCACACAGCACGCACTATCTCCTGAGTGACACTGCTGACTGCAAGCTCTATTGTTAAAGATGGACCACTAGCTATATAGGTGAGGTGAATATCACGGTGTATACTGCGGTCAGGGCACGCAGACAATAACAAGAAAACAGCAGAGTTAAAGGGGTATATACAGATGTATACTGTGCTGTGCTGGAAGCACACACAACTTCCAATAACTCCAGCAGATGTCAATCGGGCCCAAATAGAGAACAGCTATGTAGGTGGATAATAGCGGTATGTACTGGGTACAGAGCAGGCACACAGCACGCACTATCTCCTGAGTGACACTACTGACTGCAAGCTCTATTGTTAAAGATGGACCACTAGCTATATAGGTGAGGTGAATATCACGGTGTATACTGCGGTCAGGGCACGCAGACAATAACCAGAAAACAGCAGAGTTAAAGGGGTATATACAGATGTATACTGTGCTGTGCTGGAAGCACACACAACTTCCAATAACTCCAGCAGATGTCAATCGGGCCCAAATAGAGAACAGCTATGTAGGTGGATAATAGCGGTATGTACTGGGTACAGAGCAGGCACACAGCACGCACTATCTCCTGAGTGACACTGCTGACTGCAAGCTCTATTGTTAAAGATGGACCACTAGCTATATAGGTGAGGTGAATATCACGGTGTATACTGCGGTCAGGGCACGCAGACAATAACAAGAAAACAGCAGAGTTAAAGGGGTATATACAGATGTATACTGTGCTGTGCTGGAGGCACACACAACTTCCAATAACTCCAGCAAATGACAATCGGGCTCAAATAGAGAACAGCTTTGTAGGTGTATTTAGTGGTATGTACTGGGTACAGAGCACGCAGACAGCACGCACTAACACTACTGACTGCAAGCTCTATTATTAAAGCTAGATCACTAGCTATATAGGTGAGGTGAATATAGTGGTGTATACTGCGGTCAGGGCACAGACAGTAACCACTACACAAGAGCAAAATAGTAAATCAGCCAAAAACGATTGGTGTGTAACTGTGTTGAAGGTACACAGAACACCCACTGCTTCAGATGCTAACAAACACTACACGAGGCCGCCTGAAAGGCAGCTTTATATAGTGTGGGGCGTGCACTACACAGTCTGAGCTATGATTGGCCACAGGCAGGATGCCTGTGGCCAACCATTGCTCTCCTCGCTACTGGCGCTGCGATTGGCCAAGCATGCGGGGTCACAGTGCATGCTTGGCCAATCGTGAGACAGCAATGCATTGCGCCATCGCAGTGCATTGTGGGCCACACGAATTTTGCCGCGAACGGCCCAAACGTTCGGAATTCGGCGAACGCACGAACGACCGATGTTCGAGTCGAACATGCGTTCGACTCGAACACGAAGCTCATCCCTACTCAGCAATACCCTGCAATACCCAGCCATACTCTGTGATACCCTGCAATACCCAGCCATACTTGGTGATACCCTGCAATACCGTACTCAGGAGGAGTAGGAGAATCTATTTTGGGATGTAATTTTTGGTATGTACATGCTATGTGTTAGAAATATTGTATAAATTGGCAACCTGTCCACGTGTGCTCGCATGCAGAAGCAAATGCATACTTAAGTCCCGCCCACATATGAAAACGGTGTTCAAAGAACACACCTGAGGTATCAATGCGAACGTTAGAGTGAGAGCAATAATTTTGGCCCTAGACCTCCTCTGTAACTCAAAACATGTAACCAATAAATTTTTTTAAAGCATCGCCTATGGGGATTTTTAAGTAGCAAAGTTTGGCGCCATTCCACGAGTGTGTGCAATTTTGAAGGGTGACATGTTGGGTATCTATTTACTCAGCATAACTTCATATTTCACATTATGCAAAAACATTGGGCTAGCTTTACTGTTTTGTTTTTTTAAAGCACAAAACCGTTTTTTTTTCCCAAAAAAAGGTGTTCAAAAAATTGCTGCGCAAATACTGTGCCAGATATAAAGTTGCAATGACCACCATTGTATTCTCTAGGGTCTTTGCTTAAAAAAAAAAAAAAAAAATATATATATATAATGTTTTGAGGTTCTATGTAATTTTCTAGCAAATAAATGATGATTTTTACATGTAGGAGAGAAATGTCAGAATTGGCCTGGGTGCTCCAGAACGCCTGATGGCGCTCCCTGCATGTTGACCCTCTGGATGTGGCCATGCTGTGTAAAAGTCTCACATATGTGGTACAGAATTTTCGGTCTTTTTTCTTTTATAGCACAAAAAATTAAAAATCCAGCAGTGATTAAATACCACCAAAAGAAAGCTCTATTTGTGTGAAGAAAAGGACAAAAATTTAATATAGTGTATAGAGCACTGAAAGCTGAAAATTGGTCTGGCTATTAAGGGGGTTTAAGTGCCCAGTGGTCAAATGGTTAAAAATGTTTGCCTGGAGTTCTATTTTAACATGACATATGTTAACACACATCATATTTTGTGTTAACCCACCACAATGGATCAGTAAAGATAATAAAGAAGATTGCAAAAAAAAATCTTAATTTGTAAATGTTGACATGTGCTTTGGATCAGCCCCCAAAAAAATGTTTGACACACATGGCAAACTAGGACTAAACCATAAACATTGAACACGAGTGTACAATAAGTTTGAGGAACGTAAACACTACATGCACACTTATACAGGCCCATGGTGCAGCATACTGTAGCGATTTATTCTAGCTTTTGTTCTTTTGCTTTAGTTAATCAGGTCCACTGACTGCTCAGCTAAAATGTTGCAAGGTGGCACATTGAACAGTGGACCTGGTCAATGGGCCAATTTTAATTTTGTCCTGACTCCTGCTGCTTTTAACAAAACTAGAGTAAGTACTTAAAGTACAAGTTGACTACTTGTTACAAATTCACCCAATCCCCTTCTGAAGTCACATAAATACAGTAAATTATCAAAACCTCAACATTCTGCAAAACATCTGTGGGCAATGACTTCTCTATACATCCAGTCATCACTTACCAATCATAGTATATGGAATTTAGGTTGGTCAGTTTCTGGGAATATGAAACATGTAGGTATCTAATGATGTCGCAAAATACCAGCTATTGTCTGTGATGTATCATGTGCATATACAACCAGGTGATGATGGGATCATTAATAAAAAGGCAAACATGACTGGGAATAGGTTGAGAAAATGGTTGACACACTTTAACAACAGTAATTTCTGTATGGAGCATCAATAACTGAAAAAGTAGAAGTACTCAATAGTGTGTGGATAACAAGTAGACTGAAAGTATGAAAGCTATTTCACTACATTCTTTAAAAGGTTGAACAGATAATGCCTGCGATAAGTTCACCAAATGACCTTCATTTGATTGGCTTCTAGTTTGACTAGTTAAGTGGATGCATTTTCTGCATTACTGATTATGGATGGAGTAATCCAGTGTCTATGATTCTTGTGGTGCTTGTTATAACAGCTGGTAGAAGGTGTTAAATAATATTTGTGCACACCTGTATAGTGTATATATAGGAATTGAAATAATTGAATGTCGTCTAAATAAAGTAAGGTGGATAATAAGCAGACTGAACATATCCCATCTTTAAATCCTTGCACAGGTAATTGTTACATAGTTACATAGCCCTTTCACACAGCCGATCCGTTCAGGTCCGCCTGTCAGTTTTTCAGGCAGACCTGAACGGATGCTCCATAGAGGTCTATGGAGCGTCGGATGTCAGCGGTGACAAGTCCGCTGACATCCGACCCGACCCACTCCGATCCGAAAAACTGTGACGGAGGAAAAAGCTATTTTTTCATCCGTCATTGGATCGGATCGGGTGACGACAGACACTGTGGTCCGTTGTCACCCGATCTCCCATAGGGGAGAGCGTTGCTTTGACAGGTCCGTCCCTGCGCAGTGTGCAGAGATGGACCTGTCATCTTCCTGCTCAGTGGAGATCGCTCCGGCGATCCCCGCTGAGCAAGCGGTTATCCACAAGGCGGAAAGGACCCTTAGTAAGGTTGAATAAAGACACCAGTTCATCCAGTTCAACCTGAGTGAAAGGTAATGCCTATGATAAGTTAACCAAATTATCATTATTTTTAGAAGAACATGCTATGTGGATGCATTTTATGCTTTGCTGATCATGGGTGGAGAATTTTGATTGTGATATTTGTATTTATTGTTTTTTTTCAAACATCGCAAGAGATAATAAAAGAGCCAATTTGTAAAAGTAAAATTTGGCACGTGAGGTAATTACCACACATTTGTTAAAAATGTGAGGTAAATACCACAAAAAATGTGATAAATCATTAAAGTCAAGTCACTATAAAAAATACACATTTAAAAAAAAATGTCATGGTATAGGTAGGCTGTGTGTGTTAATAGACACACACAGCAAGGCTCAGCCCTGCCCCACCCCCTGCTCCTTCCTCACAGGATTTGACTGACAGCAGTGAGAGCCAATGGCTCCTGCTGCTCTCAGAGTCTCCTGTGGGAAGAAGAAGAGAGAGCGGCACTGCTGTAAATGGCACAGTGCTTGATCGGTGAACAAGTCAGGTAAGTGTTTAGGGAAGGGGGAGGCGAACAGGGAGTATTTTTACCTTAATTAATAGAATGTATTAAGGTAACAAAAACGCGTTAGACTTATAATCACGTCAAACCAAAGGATATTTTCATAGTTTCACAATATTTCTGTTCATTCATATACTACAATTTTTCTCTGGTGCAGCCAGTAAAAAAAATAAAAAATAAAATAAAAAATAAAAAATATGCAAAATTTAGGTGCTAAATATCACAAAACATAAATATTTAACACATTTGTTAAATAGTGCATGAGATTTTTAGCGAATTGACTACTTTTGATACTGCATGAGTTTTTTTTAATGTAAAAAATGTTGGATAAACTATAATCAATTTGTCAGTTAAAGCAATTTATATTATTTCAACTTTTATTGTTTGTCTGAAGTTCAGTTTATATTAATCAGTTCTAAGTATGCATATTCACTAACTGATTGATTATTGATTAACCTGTTAGCTCCAGTCAAAGTAGCTATCTATTAGAAAAGCAAATGGTGTATAAACTAGTATTGTGCCTGGAATGGCAGCACCGGAGAAGATTTACTAAAACTGGTGTACTAAGAACCTGGTGAAGCTGTACATGGTAGCCAATCAGCTTCTAACTTCAGCTTGTTCAATTAAAGAGTAACTCCACTTTTGTTGAGAAAAAAAACATCCCTCCCTAGGTGATCTACGTACATTGCAAAGATTATAACGACCTTTGTTGCAGATTCCTACTCTTTGTTATACTGAAAAAATCTCTGTTTGTTCCTCTGTGCTGAGTAGGTCTAATGAGAGTGGTTTCATAATTATCAGCCAGCTGTGCAACTGCAGGGCACTAATGAGGAAAGCTGCTGGGCCTGCATCCCTTGAGACATTTTCCCATTGGTAGTATCTCACCAAAAATGACAGTTTTGTTGTGGGGGATGCCTGAAATCTGACTTGTATCTTAAGCAGACTTCTAGGAAAATTGGTGAGCCAATCACACAAGCAGGAAATTATGTTTCTGGGGGGTGGTCAGTACACACTCTGTGTACAGAACAACTCCAGGTAGCCATATTGCATTTATGCAAAATTACATTGATTGCATATTAAAAAGGAAAGGTAATTTTTAATAACATTCAATTACAATATGACTTGTGTTGCAATTGTATACATTATATTTTCTTTTTTTTCCCTAAATGAAAGTGGATTTACCCTCTAACCACTTGCCAACCGGCTCACACCGTTATACGTCGGCAAGGTGTCACGGATGCACAAAGCAACATGCCCATATGTCTCTGCATCACCTGCGGCTAGTGGACACGTGCATGCCGCGGGAGTTTTTCCGTGGACACGATATCCACCGGTGGCCCATGATCGTGGCACAGAGAGGCAGAATGGGGAGATGCAAACAAGGCATTTCCCTGTTCTACCTAATAACATGACAGGGATCTACTGCTCCGAGTGATTGGGAGCAGTGATCTTTGTCATGTTCTAATGAGCCCATCCCCCCCTACAGTTAGAACATGCTGAGGGAACACAGTTAACCCCTTGATCGCCACCTAGTGTTTAACCCCTTTCCTGCCAGTGACATTTACACAGTAAACTGATCGCTGTATAAATGCCACTGGTCCCAAAATAGTATCAAACGTGTCCAATCTGTCTGCCACAATGTTGCAGTCACAATAAAATTTGCAGATCGCCACCATTACTAATTAAAAAAATGAATAAAAATGGCATAAATCTATCACCTATTTTGTAGACGCTATAACTTTTGCGCAAACCAATCAATATACGCTTATTGGGATTTTTTTCACCCAAAATATGTAGAAGCATACATACTGACCTAAACTGTGGAAGAAATTCATTTTTTATATATTTTTTGGGCATATTTATTATAGCAAAAAGTAAAAAATATTGCTTTTTTTTTTTTCAAAATTTTCACTATTTTTTGTTTATAGCACAAAAAATAAAAACCGCAGAGGTAATAAAATACCACCAAAAGAAAGCTCTATATGTGGGAAAAAAAAGGACGTCAATTTTGTTTAGATACAACTTTGTACGGCCGCACAATTGTCAGTTAAAGCGACACAGTGCCAAATCGCAAAAAAGGGCTTGGTCAGGAAGGGAGTAAATCCTTCCGGGGCTAAAGTGGTTAAGCTTTGACGATAAAACCGGAAAGCTGATCTTTTTTTATGTAGAGCTGCACCATATTTTGCATTCTCAGGTTTAGTAAATAACAAAACCCCCATTATGTGTTAGCATTTATTAAGTCCACTTTATTCGTATGTGGAATTTACTAAAAAAAGGCAAAATTTAAAAAAATAAAGCATCTTTACGACTGATTGGAAGAGCTGTCATAAAAATTTTCTAGAAAGTTGAGTTGGGGATGAAATTTTTGATCAAAAAATGTATGTGGCAGAGAAAAAAGGATATACCATCTCCATACTACTATGCAGAGAACCTGAGGACAGTGAATATGCTATGTACCTCTCCAAACTCTTCAAAGTAATAATGCATTGGTCACGGACTGGTGTGAATGGTTCACTGATCCCTGAAAAGTTATGCTCAATATTTCAACATTGTTTGAAACATGTTATATGAAGTTAATGGCTAGGCACACACAGGCAAATTTTGCTAGGTCATTCATGCTGCTAAAGTCGCTCCCACTTGTCCGTGATTAATCACCAGCGATTACTACACATGCAGTTGGAGCATTTTGCTATCATTAGCAGTTAGTCACAACTACATGCTACACTCAATTGTTCCCAATGTGTAGCAAGCACTTGCAATTAATCGCCGGCCGATCAGGGGTGAGAATCAATCTAGAAAAGATGACCTATGTGAACCCAGGCTTCATCCCATAATTTACTTAATCGGACTCAAAACAGATCTCTTCATACATCACTAGAATGTTGCACTTTATTGGCTAAGTAAAGTAAAACCCACTGAAAATACGTAGCAATATGCAGTATATTGAGCCTGGAAACACCTAGTATTAAAAACAGCAAATGACAACATGAAATACTATTATGTTTTGGGATAAACTAGTTGAAGAAAATATGTAAAGCCTGTGGCATCTGGAAACCACATTCAAATGCTTAGAAAGACAGTCATACCATTAATAAGAAAAATGTTTTGAAAGAAAAAAAATGGGTATTTAAAGGGTGTTGAAGCCTTCAGAATGATTCACCAATAGACTTGTATTCTAAAAAAATGTGTCTTTATTACAAATTCATTAAAAGAGTTATTCTGGGGTAATCACCTCCTAAAAACATGAGAATGATGAGCATACCATATTAATTATTGCAGCTCGAGTTTAGAGGCCCTCCCCTATACAATATCATACAGTAATATGAATGGAATAAAACATCAAATATATTGTGAAAAAGAGGGAGAGGGGTGCCTCAAACTGACATGTTTCGCTCAATAAGCTTTTTCATGGATTCAATGGGTGCACATATAATAGGACAGAATCAAATATATAGTATACAATAAACAGTATTGCGATACGACTTGGGAAATGTAGCAACAGCTGTATGCAGTTTGGAATAAATTGCTGTACAATATTTAGCCAACAATTCTGGACGCACAGTTGCTTAAGGTACAAAAAGTAATGATTTTTTTTTTAATTGCATCTGCATCACTATGCAATAACAATCTGATAATTTTTAGATATGTGATGGAAATGAAATATGAATCACTTAAATGCATGCATTTCTGTATTTCCTTTTTTTCTTTTAATTCCTCTGCTTAAAATCCCCCTTCCCTGGTTCCTGTCTTCATGTGGCTCTGTCCTCTTACAGGGTCCCATTGATTGACCTTTGTATACATACTTCTTGCTGGGTTCCTTATATCTATACTAACACATAGTCCCAGCCGCAAGCTACTTCCCTGCACCTTTTCAGAAGTCCGCACTGTCCTTGCTTCTCTGTACATGTGAAGGGCACAGGGCATATGATCCCCTTCCTGAAGGTTTGGATAAGTAGTGATGTGGGACCTGGAGCCAGGGAAGGTGAGCAAGGAAATATTGTAAGTGTTTCGGCACACTTGGACATTATATATATATATATATATATATATATATATATATATATATATATATATATATATATATATTTGTATATATATATGGTACATTTTACCCTAATGCTGAGAATTCATTAGGGGAGAAGCTCTAAACATATTAATCTGATTTCAAAAGTACTTTAAAACTTTAAAAAAATGAATTTTTTTGTAAAAGAAAATAATAATACCCAGAAAATCTGACATGAAGGTCCTTGTCAGCATTGCCAACACCCCCCCCCCCCCACCTTTTATTTTCTGACAAAACATGGCAAATTTAATGACGGAGCAGATTTTTTTACTGACAACCTGAAATATGACAGATACTTCTATTATGAACTAAAACAACTAAAATAACTATTATAAACTAAAACAGCTACAACAACTAAAAGCAAAATCTGGTGCAGCTCTGCATAGAAATCATCAGCTTCCAGGTTTTATTGCCAAAGCTTAATTGAACAAGCTGAAATTAGAAGCCGATTGGCTCCTTTGATTGATTGTTCACTCTCCAGTTTTAGTAAATCAACACCAGTGTGACAAAATGTGAGCATGACTAGGATTATAAAAGACCTGGGGCACCCTTGGATAGAACAAAAAAACAAGTTCTACAGCAGGAACGATGGGCATTGCCAGTTTTTGTCCAACAGTGGGAGGGGACATCACTCATCCAAGGGCATAGAGCCGAGTGGGGGCTATCTTGACCTCACTCGGCTTCCTACTCAGCCACTGATCACTTCAGATTGGCTCTGGGCTAACTGGTCTGGTAAGCTCAAAGACGACCAGAAAATGGTGGGGGGGCACCCCTCCCGCCACCTATAAAAGTGATCCCGTTGTGAATCCACCAACAGGATCACTTTTATCTTGTAGAGAATTGCCTGCAGTACAAGAAAATACTGGGGTTATGACAGCTAACTGCTACTATAACAACGGTATTTAACGCCAAATTAATGACGTAAATGTACTGTGGGCGGTCTTGAAGTGGTTAAAAGAGGAAAGATTAAACATAATCTGTGCCTAATCAACAGGTATACAGCAAAGGGTACCAATTGTATCATGGGTAAAGTGACTGCTCCATCCCTATTAAACTGCTAGAAAGATATCTCCCATAGTACTTTGTTGCAGAAATAGAAATCACACAAATTTTAATATATTTTATAAATCTAAAAAATCTTTATTGTACAGTGAATTTAAGTATCTGATCTATACAATTCATGTCCTAATCTGTTACCATCTCCTGCTGATCTCACAGGGGGCAGAGATATAAATTGCATATCCACCAAAATCCCCCAACGCGTTTCAACTTTTGTAGTCCTCTTCAGGGGAGGGTGGAAGCATACCTACATACATGAAGGAAAGAAAAGAAAAAGCACACAGCAGAATTTATGTTGATTTCACCAAATTACACATGATAACAATATCTATACAATTTTTATATCATCATTTTAGACCAGAAATGGACATGACAAAATGTCCAGACCAGCGGAGGTAGCTGATAACACATGCTATTCAGGTTCCCACCTGAGGTGGGCTTCAAGTCCCACAGGGTATCAATGACCATCAGAGGAAAGCAGCTAGAGCAGATTCCCCCATAGTGGCTATTTCTGAAAGTAAAAGAACTATATCACTGCTTTGTCACATATTACTTGAAATTTAAAACATACTAATTAACTCAAAAATATACTAATGTAAACCAGGAGCAGTGATTTTAATGATGCTCAAAGTGTAACATTAAAAATTTAAAATTCCTTTAAATATAGTGCCTGAGGGTCCCTTTAATCTGCCTGTAAAGTGGCGCATCTGTAGCATTTATATAGAACATGCCCCCCAAAATCCATACCAGACCCTTATCTGGGCATGTAGCCTGGCAGGTCAGAAAAGGAGAGGGACAAGCGAGCACCCCCCCTCCTGAAGCATAACAGGCAACATACCCTCAACATGGGGGGTGGGTGCTTTGGGGTAAGGGGGGACTCTGCCCCCCACCCCAAAGCTCCTTGTCCCCATGTTGATGGCCCCCCTTCTATGTGAATGAGTATGGAGTACATAGCACCCCTACCTATTCACCAAAAAAGTGTTAAAAAGCAACAAAAACACACACACAGTTTTTGACAATTCCTTTATTAAAAAATAAAAAACAGGGTCCACCAAAGTAAATCCATCCTCAATCACGCCACCACCACAACAGAAAAGAAAAAAAAAGAAAATGCCCCCCGCCGAAATGAAGGCTGGCTGCTACTGCAGGCTTTGCCATTTGACATTTCTTATATAAGTACGGGGCAAGCCACCAGGCTATGTCACCTGGTGGCACCACCCCCTTGTGACGTTGCCGAACCAGCATTCACCTGTTTGTGATGTCAGAAGAGGGTGGTGCCACCAGGTGATGTAGTCAGGTGGCCCCGTCCTTTACCTGTATAAGAAATGTCAAATGGCGGAGCCTGCAGCAGGCAAGCAGCATTCATGTTGGCAGGAGCGATTTTTATTTTTTATTTTTTGGGTGAGACATGTGGCATGATTAACTTTTTTTAGTAAAAGAAATGTCAAAACTGTGTGTGTGTTTTTATTATGTTTGACACTTTTTTGGTGAATAAGTAGGGGTACTATGTACCCAATATGCATTCACATGGTGGGGAATCTGGGGGCCCCACTGTTATTGGGGGCTCATAGATTCCAATAAGCCCCCTGCCTGCAGACCCACCACAACCATGTACCACTGTTGTGGAGATGAGGGCCTTGTCCCCATCAACATGAGGACAAGGTGCTTTTGGGTAGGGGGACAGAGCCCCCCTGCCACAAAGCACACACCACCCCATGTTGAGGCCCCCCTTTTCCTGGCCAACCAGGCTGCATGCCCAGATAAGGGTCTGGTATGGATTTTGGGAGGACCCCACACCTTATTTTTTTAATTTTGGTGGGGGGGGGGGGGGTCTTTTACTTTTTCATTTCTTACTCAGCTGCCAATTATTTTTTTTTTTTTAACTCAGCTGTCAGCGGGGGAAATTCATTGGTTTCTATGCAGATCTGCACCAGATTGTGGACTCCCCAGCTTTAGTAAATAACTCCCACAGAGTGTAGCAGTCTGGATGCGCCTCCTCCCATTCACATCAAAGTTCCCCCTTACAGCAAAGTCTCTAGAGTATCTCCTTACATCAGCCACCCCCCCCCCCCTTTCAGCACCAGGAAACAGAGAAGGTTCTGTAGCAGGAATTTCTATTATCCTCCTTTGAATGTTGGGGCCTAAGCAACCAGTCATTGGTTGCTAGGACACCAAGCAGTCCTAGCAACCAGGCAGACTTGCAAAAAAAAGTGCATATATTATTTTTTTCTATAAAGTGAACTTTTCCCTGAAACTGTATCTTGTTTTATTTGTGAAAAAAGTCACTTTTGCTGTGGCATATGGATTTTAAGGGAGTAGCTTACAAAAGAAATGCATGGGGTCTCCCTAAAAATCTATACCAGACACTTAATCTAAGCATGCAGCCTGGGTGGCCAGAAAAGAGAGGGGAGTGAGTGTGGCCCTCCTCCTGAAACATACTAGATCACATGCCCAATATGGAGGGTGCCTTGCCAAGGGGGACCCCCCACTCAGCAAAAATAGACCAATACATTACAGCATTTTATCAAAGATTTAACACGTTTTTTTTCAAATTTAACGATATAAATGTACACATTGAAACATCTTTTAATATGCACAACCGACACACAGAATTAGCAGTTTTAAATAAGCATTACAGCTAACACACTGAAAATTAAAATGCTTGTGAACAATTAATTTCCCTTCTTTTCTAAATTCCAAACAATACTAATTACTAAATAATTAGCAATTGTCTGTAAAAAAATTAAAAAACATTCTTAAAAAAGAAACACATTTAAAAAAATGTTACATGTTTGATATAATGCAGTGGTTTGTATATCTTCCTCAGCAATGTCACCTGCTGTACATATTAGTCTTGTTTGTATGTCCCCAAGGAAGCTATAAAACTGCACAAGAAGATGGTCTGCAGATAAGAAGGGATAAGTCATTGCTACTAGAGGTCTGGGTTTAGATATCTGTTAGGCCAAGGGAAATTATCTGTGTTTCATGCTTAACCTTATTGGGTGCCTCGAGTTAAGGATAGTTGGTTTGTCAAACAATTAGCCAATTATCCTTCTTTATGATGCTAGTGTTGGCTAAGGTATACAATAGCTAAAGATACTGTAAAATTAAACATGTTGTTAAATTCTCTGAGGTATGAATAACAAAGTGGCCAATCGTATAAAGATTTTTGTTTCGTAGAATGCAGCAGGGTAATTCAGTTTTACATTTTAGGAATCAAAACTGGTTACATAAAAGGAGCTCCGGCCTCCCCCCCCCCCCCCCCAAAAAAAATAAAAATAAAATAAAGGTCAGCAGCTAAAAATACTGTAGCTACTGACTTTTTTTAATATAAGAACACTTACCTATCCGGGGATCCAACGATGTCCTCACCTAAACTGATTCTTCAATCGGCTTCCGATGCCATGGCTGTCATCTCTAGTAGGGGAAACAGGAAGTGAAGCCCTGTGGATTCACAGCCTGTTTCCTATTGCTCATGAGCAAGTTACACTGTGCATTGGGAATGGTCCCGTAGTCTTGTGGGACCTGTAATGTGTCCCAGAAGACTGCAGGGGAAGGAGGAGTAGCCCAACTTCCTTCTCAGATCACTGTCAAAACCAGGTACCGCTCCCCCTTCCCTTCAAAAAGTGGCAAATGTGGCAGTGGAGGGGGGGGGGGGGTGGATGGTACAAACAAGCATTGCTTACCCTTTTTGGTGGCGGTTGGCTTTAATTTGAGATTCCTGTACCTAAGCTGCTCTGTACACTTGTGTGACTATTTGAAGGAATCTTATTTTTTGTCTGATTTTTTCAAATGAATTTTGCATTATAGAAATTGCAACAAGAGAAGTGAGACACCACAGTGGAAGGACACTGATTCCGAGGGCCAGTGTAACTTAAAGTGGTTCTAAATCCTAAACAATTTTTATGTCAGTACAATCCTTGCATTAGGGTAAAAAATGTTTAGGCATCGATTTTGGCCCCTCATCCTGCCTTATACTTATCTGAGCTCTCTTGCAATCGAGCGCCGTGCACATTTGCAGCTCTTCTCTCCCCTCACTTCCCTGTCTCACTGGATTTGCTGAGGCACCAGGAGCCATTGGCTCCTAGTGCTGTCAATCAAAGCCAGTGATGGAGGAGGGGGGGGGCAGAGCCGAGTCCTGCTGTCTGTGTCAATGGACACAGCAACAGGGCACAGGAGTGTGATAAGTGGGGGCACTGGACAGAGAAGAGGAAGTTCAGGGGCCACTCGGTGCAATTCAATTACACAGAGCAGGCAGGTATAGAGATGTTTATTATTTGAAAAAAACCCTTACATTCACTTTACCTCCCCAGGAAATATGTTGCTCTGTATTTTTTTGGTATCACATTGGTGTTTGTATTGGTCCAGCAGCGCACCAACACATTTGCAGCCATTGTGCTATTTGCTGGGTGTTTGGTGTGCTAGTGTACCTTTAAGAAGGGGTGGGCTACCCTTCAGTCCACCTACCCTCATTTATTCATCAGAATGCATGTGCCTCCACTGTGGGGACACTCATATTTTAATGTTAGGACCACAGATATCAGGGTGCTGTGACGTGGCTCTGTGGCTCAAGCATGCGTTTGCAAATGCGTGCGGACTAAACCTGTTTTTAACGCATACTGTTATACAAGTTTATTTGGTTGTCTGCGAGCTGGTGGTAAGTAGGTTTTAGTTTTTTCCTGGGCATTCCCCAGGCTTTTGTGGTTGAGAAAAAATGACTATGAGGGTTGGTTTAACTTGTATTCCTGGGGAATATAAAAAGCATATAGGAAAAAATGCTTAGCAGTGACCAGGCATAGGAAACATCAGGTATAGGAAGGCTGCATGTACAGACAAATTTCAACATTGTTTATACTGTATGTTAAGGTTATCCTCTGATTTAAATATACTCACCACTATTAGAACAGTTTTCCTTTATTGTCATTATTTATTACAGAAAGGGTACCATCTATCTGCTAGCAGATGTATGTATAGATGTAAGTTTACAAATATTATCATTAAGTTTACATTTTTCCATCCACGTCCACTCATTGGATACAAACTACATTTAGACCCTCAATGCATTCAGTTTGGGACTGATCCCTCACCTTACATCTGATAATCTGAGCAATTTAAAGGAAATTGCCTATTGCCACAATTATTTGTATCTTATCAAGCGGCTCTATATTACAAGGACTTTTATTGAACAAGCACAAAGGCAGAGCAAGCCGTGGCATATTGCCAAATAAAAGAGTGATGTTCTGGTGAATTTAGCCGAAATAAATTTACTGCAATATAAAAGTGGGAAAGTGGGAGGTAAACCCCTTTGACCAATAAATCTCTTCTGCATGTGAAACCCTTATCTTGTCCCCTCCAATATATCCCACACTAGGAAGCCATCATCATTGGCTCTGGTTTGTTATTTGTAAACCTTGATCTTCTGCACTTGGTGTCCTAAATATGGATAATTAGCATCGGTTTATCACGTCTCTGCATATTTCCTCTGCTCTCCAAACATGCAATTCTTCTATTGGCTGCCATTCTGTCACAGAAGATTATGGAGACAGATTGCACAGAATGAATGTGCTAAACGAGATTAGAAAGGAGTAGAAATAGCAACTTGGCCAATAAATACCTCGTGAGAGCCTTATCATACAATTACACGTTGACTTGTTTCACACTCTCCCAGCCTCTTAATCCAGCACCCCACCACGTATGAAAATTCACTAATTTCTGAATTACTGCAGATCCGTGCGACTTGTCACTGAGAATATTTGGAAAAGGCAATATTGACACAAATGGAAAAATATACTATCTAGATTGCCATCCTGCTTAGGCTTTTGTGTGTTTTGAGTTCCACATAGAGGAAAACATTTGCATTTATATAAGTCGATACAGAGAATTACTGGTTAACAGCCTGTGCTGCGACATTGGTAAACAATTCATCACTTTACAAACAAGGCAGGTCTGTAGTACAAATAAAATGATGGCACGTAAATAACGGCATTAACTGGATCATTAGTAATAAGCCCTTGAGGGGAAATAATGATATCCATGTACTGTAAAAGCTGGGATGGTAAATGTTTAATATAGCCAGGCTTGTTTAAAAATCCAGTACAATGAAAAAGGATGTGAAGTAACCTCTAGCAACTAATGAGATTTCATTTTCATCAATTCAGAGAAATTAAAATGATGAAAGATGGTTTGACTGGTCATTATGGTTTAGTTTTGATATTGCTTGTTGCTTTGTTAAAGCTGAACTCCGGGCACAATATTTTTCATTTAAATATATTTCGCAAGGATATAAATTGACTTTTGTGTACCAAATGACATTGAAAACCATAACTATATCTTGTAAAAGTAGCAGTGACATCATCAGAGCCTGTGCAGGGAGCAGAGCTGTAGGAGACTCCGCCTACTAGAGGCTACCTACATAAAACTACAAAAGGGGCGGATACAAGACCTGTGATCCTGTACAAGGGAGAGCAGCAGCTACTAGTCTTTATTACATGATACTCAGAGGCAACATTACAGGCTGGATTGCTGCACAGATCTGGAAGAAATACACAAAGCACACCAAGATTCAACTAAGAATACCCATGCTTCTTATACTTAGACAATATTTGCTTATCCTGGAATTCAGGACCCGATCGGACTCTCTAGTCTCCTCTATAGAACAGTCAACATGTGTCCATTGACACACGCCACCATACGCCACCATATGGATGGGGATCCGCTCTTTATCCATCTGGCGGATTGGATGGATAAGGAATGTAAACGGACAGGTGCTCAGTTTACATCCGACTGTCCATACAGTGGAGCGGGCTGGGTCTGGGTCCGCTCTGCATAAGTGGAGTGGGCATGGACCCATCATCCACTTTCTCTGCGAGGATCAGTGGACAGATTTCCAGCTGAGCAGGAAGACTCCAACAGAGTCTGTCCCGTGTGTAAGGGGCCTTAAAGGCATCAAGGGTTATTTAGTAGGCAAATAGTAAAGAGTAGAACACATTAACTCTGTGCAACTGATATGAATTAATTTTTCACAGATATTGATTCAGTAATATGGGATCTGATTGGCTGCTATCAATAATGGCACTTTGCGCTTCATTTTTGCGCTGTACCCTAAATTTTAAAATAAGCCTAATTTGTTCACAAGGATAAAAATATCTTACTTTGATCTGGCCATAGACAGTTAGATCTAGGGTTTGTGCTCCTCTAAACAATCCCCTTGTTCCCAATACCACCACAGTTTTTTTTTTAACTGTATGAATTGCTAGGTTTAAAGTGTATGCAATGAAAGATAATTGATTTGTCCAAAGATAATTGATTTACCCAAAAGAAAAGGAATCAAAGTTTGAACGTATTTGTTTCAGTTTGTTGCATCCTAAGAAGGTGACCATTCTAATACCCTATGCAGCCTAGCATTGTTTGGAGTCTTAGAAAAAGTCCCCTTAGTAGTAAACACAATCATACCAAGCCATACCGAGCCTCATGCTGGTCATACACACAGCAAATTTCAGGCAATTTCAAACACTTTTTCCCACAAAAATGACTGAACAGATGCAGACAACCTACCACTTATCAAAATTGTGAGATAGTCAAAACAGTTAGTGGTAGGTTGACTTGATCTGTTCCACTAGTTTTGTGATCAAAAGATAATTAAAAGCAGTTACATTTAGGGGAAAATGCTGTGTATGTTCAGCAGTAAGGTACAGTATGTGCTCAATAATGAATAAAATACATTTTGTTCTGTTTGTTGTAGACTTGCTTTATTAACTCGCCCTTGATTTTGAAGTGCTGTATATTCTGCTCATATGTGTTTTGTGAAATTTAAAACTGTTCTTTGCAGACACATTTTTTTAATAAATAAAATGCAATAAGTGCCCTAGCTATAGTATAAGAATTCCAGAGCTCCATTCACCCCCAGTATCTCCGCATACCTGAAGACGTTTCCGAACTGACCTGGCAATGCCAGAATTTTGCACAGGGTCATTAACGGAATCATTACATCTCTAGAATTCCTATTCTGGAGATGTAAACAAAGAACAGCATGTGACATAATTTTCTGAGTCAATTGTGCTGTGCCCTTCATTCGCCGACTAGCTGGAGAGGAGGAGGAACTGTGGAGAAAGGGGTGAGCTGCCCCCAGAATGAAGGAAACATATAAGCTGTTGCCACCCTCAGCCTACCTGTCTCTCTTAGTAGAGGTTTTGTATTACATTTAGTATTTTTAATACTGGTGGTTAAAGTTGCTCTTCACCCTTTTGGCACTCTTCCCTCCTCTCCACCCCTCCTTTTCTTAAATAACACTGTATTTTTTTTGTGTTTGATTTTTTTTTTTAACCTTTTTTTTTTTAAATTGTGTTTGGGGTGCCCCTCGTGCACATCATTCGCTTAAGCGGATGACATGCACTGTGAATCCTTTGCCTCCTGGAATATGAACATCACATTTCCCAGGAGGGATTGTCCCTCCATTTAGTAAAAGAGGAGGAGGCGGTTTAAGAGATGCGTCATTGGTAGGCCAGCTGGCTGAACCCAGAAAAGCCATTGCTTACTGATGATGTCACACCTGCACATGGTTATCCTTATTCCTCCTTCAACAATGAAAATATAATAGAATAGTTAGCTCTTGACAAAATGAGCCCTATAGTGCCTTTGTGTGTTTGACTTTGGTAGAAATGTTAGCTGTTAGGCGCCACGTAAATTAGTAAAACAAACAAACTACATTTACATTTTGGGTCCCTTCACACTTATGTGGTGCATTGAGGAACATCTGTCAGATCAATGCAACAGAAACCAAAACAGCAGTGTTTTTGGCAAAGAAGCACACTAACATTATATATTATGTGTTGACGTTCACTTTAGAGCAGATGTGTTGACAGCAACTGAATTTGTGCCTTATGCTGCATATACACGATCAGACTTTCCGCCAACAAAACCATGGATTTTTGTTCGAAGGTTGTTGGCTCAAACTTGTCTTGCATAAACACGGTCACATAAAATGTTGGCCAACAATTACGAACGTGGGAAAGCGGTGACGTACAAGACGTACGACAAGCAGAGAAAAAGGAAGTTCAATAGCCAGTGTGGCTCCTTCTGCTTGATTCTAAGCATGTGTGAACTTTTGTGCGATGAACTTGTGTACACACAATCGGACTTTCCGACAACAAGGTTTTATTGGTGGAAAATTTGAGAACCTGCTATTAAACATTTGTTGGTGGAAAGTCTGACAGCAAATGTTCGATGGAGCATACACACGGTCGGACTTTTCGTCAACAAACTCACATCCAACATTTCCTGTTGGAAAATCCGACCATGTGTACGTGGCATTAGTGTACCATTTTAAATGCATGCCATCATAATGATTGTAGGGCCATTTATTGACATAAATTGCAGTAACTCATGATAAAATGCACATTAAAGGCATATAATTGTAACACAAAAGTGTGAAGCCAGCCTAAAAGTATAGATTATAATTTACAAAAGGCAAATAGGCTGTTTACTTTGCAAGCGCAGTTGCACAGCACTCTGCTAGTGAATTATCCCCAGAGCTTAGTAAATGAGCCAAAGCTCTGTTGACTTCCATCATCTAATCATGTGCAAGCAAAAATGATTATTATTATTTTTTTTATTTCCTTGCACATGATTGGGTATTCTTTGCAAAGTGAAGCTTTACTACATATACTAAACTCTGGGGCAACTTCATTTTCAGAGTGAATAGTGTATTTGCATTTAGTAAAATAACCACTAATCATATCCATGGCAAATGCACCCAAATTGAATGATATCCAATCTATGTGCACATATGCTTAAAAAGCAATTGATCTGAGTATCTATACTGATAATCAGGTAAGTACTGGGGTTAGGAAATGAGTTTCAACAAGTGTTCGAGTTCAAAGCAAATCTGTGGCTTTAGTGGCAGACTCTCAACAATGCTACGAGATCTCTGCAGCTGAATAATGCTGAACTCTAAGCTAGAACTGTATAACTGGCTAAATTCTGTATTATCTTCCTACTATCCCCTTGTCC
Source organism: Lithobates pipiens (assembly GCF_037356315.1). Classification (NCBI taxonomy): domain Eukaryota; kingdom Metazoa; phylum Chordata; class Amphibia; order Anura; family Ranidae; genus Lithobates; species Lithobates pipiens. Next base: position 457,966,018 of record NW_027507748.1, on the reverse strand, counting down.
TGTCAGGCTGAGGATGGCAGGTTACACATGCTGAGCAATTCATTGCTCAATTGCAATGCGAGTGCTGCTAAGCTTACATGTTGTCAGGCACTGGGGGATGGAGATGGCGATGTTTAGGGAGTTAAAAGAAAGTAGGAGTATACAGAAAGTTTGATAATGCTAAGTCCAATAGGCAGTAAGAAGACCTCTCTACTGTCAATATGGTGTGGAAGGGTAAGTAAATAATAAGAGTTTATGAAGAAAATTACAAAGCCATTTGTAGTTAAAGCAGTTCACTTATACATGTATACACCTACATATACATAGATTAAATAGACATGTGTTTTAACTATAAATTTTGCAGTATGCAATACCCCCCTTTCCCATAGAAAACAAAATAGCATGAGCTGGGTGAACATTTCCAGCAGGCTCGATCATTCTACACTTATTTTTACATGAACAGATCAGAGTTATTTTGTTGAAGAGAGCTACCTGCATATCACCGGCCTAGAGCTTACCATAGACATTAGAGATTGATTAGATGCAGTTGCAAAGTCCCAATGCAGCATTTTGGGGTTTATTTACTAAAGCTGGAAAGTGCAAAATAAGGCTAACTTCTGCATAAAAAAACAATCAGCTTCCAGGTTTTTTTGTCAAAGCTTGATTGAACAAGCTGAGGTTACCATGCACAACTGCACCAGTTTCTGAGTGCATCAGTTTTAGTAAATCTACCCCAATTCCTATTGGGCCTGTCCTCTCTTAAACAGAGGACATTTAGTCATATGTTTGGGTGGTGGAGCAGGGAAGGAGAGCCATATGCAGAGGCGCTGGTAACGTTTTATATCCTAAAAAAACAAACATTCTAGGATTTTGTACAGAAGAAGACTGAATAGGCCACATTGGAAGACAATCCTCTAATGTTTAATGGGCCCTTTCATTGCCATGCTGCTGAGTCCAGGACATTTTATTGCATTATCTACATGTGAACTATTTGTTAGTCCGAACAATATAAAAACATAAACAGTATAAATGTATTTCTAACCAAAAGATAAAATGGGATTTTTGCAGTGTTTAAAGTGATAATTTGTGCAATTAACCCTTTCCTCCGTTTTGTGAAACTATGCGCTTTAGCATGACTGATGTCCACACTGAGTTAACAGCTCCAGTGTTTGCATCAGCAATGCAGGTTGATCATTAATATGGGAACCAACTGCTAACCTCAGGGGCTGGTATTTTAGCTTTTCTTTTCTAACTTTTCTTAGTGTGGGGAAGCAATGCAGCTTGTGTGGAGTGATTGTAAGAGTCTCTGCTGGAATTTGGCAGGCCAGAGGCTTGGAGAGCAGCCCCATGCTGACTCCTATTCACAGGGCCAGTTCTGTGTGAGCTTTGCAAGTTTCACTCAGCCGTGTACTCAATAGCCTCACAAAGCTGATTACAAGCTTCAGCGAATTCCTGAAGGAGCCAAAAGCGACGCAGGTGCAAACGAGCCGAGGGAGCCCGTGATCCCAGTGACAGAATGAGACAAGCTGGGAAAAGCTTGGACCACACAAATCCAGGCTTCTGCTCACCAGGCAGCAACAAACCTTGGGAACTTGAGGTCATTATCCATTCCATTCAGTAAGGACCAGCTTGTAAGTATCCAGTCTCTCACTGGGAGCTCCATCAGTTACCTCAACCAAGTGCATCTTGTGCTTTGGGAGGAGGGGGATACAGACTACATTGCACCCAAGTTGTGTCCCCCCAACTAATCTGTATAACTTAATTGATTATATCAAGGCGTGAGTTTGAGGAGTCAAACATCTACCACATCTCTGTAGTCTGAGTAGGTCATGTTTTTCTGATGTAAAATACAATTAAAAAGTGTCAGTAGTAGTTTATCATATACATTTATCTTGTAAAGTATTTAAAAGACAATAAAAACAAAGTATGAATCTTTAATTATATATTATGCAAGATTCTGAAGATTCTGACTTTAGCTTACAGTACTTGACTGTGATGTGATATCTCTGCAGTATATACTGTAACATATTTCATCAAAATCCAGTACATTATTCTTTCCTGACCATGTCATTAAATCCCGTGACCTTATAGTTTACCCCTGGTCATAAACTTTATAGGCCAATTTACTGACCCGTGCGGACGATGTGAATGTAATTAAGTGCTGACTTCCATTTTGCTTCTGTGCTCTGTTTTCAGGAGGGGACACACTGGTATAAGTTGGGTTTGTCATTAACTGGTAATGTGCTTTGTTCTGCTGTCCAGTCATTGTTGCTCCCTACAGTCCTTCTCTACTCCTTGGTGATGAATAGAGGAGTATGAGCGGTGGGGTGGTGGGGGGGGGGGTACCTCTGTCTGCCCTTTAACTCCTTACAGTTTTCCTACTATATAAAAGTTGATACACTTAATATCAAGTTTAAAATACGATTATGACTATATTTGTACCATTTTTTTCTGACATATAATGGATCTTTAATCTAATCTAAATTAGAAAGGAGAGTGAGCAAGTGATAACAATGACCTGTTATGTGATAGTATTTATCTAAAAAAAAAAAATTTAAACCAGTTAATTATTCAAAGATGGATTTATTTGTGTTGTAATTGTGTATAAATTAAGCCTTCCATCTACTGAAGTTAAATAGAAATTCTTTCTTGCTATCTCCGTTACATAGTATACATCTTCCACTGTTCTAACTGGCTTACAAAGCAATTAAAATTCTTTTGCATGCAATTATGGGTTACTGGATAATAATGAAATATTCCTTGCTATATTTGCCTTTTACATTTGACACATTTAACACAAGTCATCTCTTGACCGCATTTTTTTTTTTTTATAGCAGTAACTAAGTAAAATAAACTGTTACAGATGAAAGGCTGTAGCTAACAAAAAATGCTTTATCTATCTATTTATCTATCTATCTATCAATACCCCTATTTCTCTCTGAAGAACACTGCGCGTCGGTTCACAAACTTACACGTGCCTGCTTTGCATAGTAATGACAGCAAGTATCTTAATCATATGTAAATGATATGCAATGTTAATAGTTTTAGCAGATTGTGAGATCCTCCCAGATCTGCTGCTAAAATGAGCATAATTAATAGAGCATCTCACAAAGACAATCCAATGCCTCCGTGTTTACCTTGGGAGATGACATACTGTGAGCTGCTTACTGTTTTAATCAGTCATACTCAGGCAAAAAACAAACATTATTTTGTTTAATGGCATCTCAAAATGGCTTCATTATGCCGTATCATGCAATATTTCATTTTATGCTTAGGAATAGACACAAGCAACAGTTAGTTACCTGTTAATGACTCCCAATTTGTTGTAAATATGTTTTTGTGGGACAAGAGTCAGATTTACAATGAATTAGGGTTTGTGTTTGTGAACATGAGTGTGTGTAAACGCATGGAATCCTGACTAAGGCTGAAATTTTGCCACAATATTCTGATGTAATGAAGTATTTATACTTGGTGCAACCATAACATTACTTACGGCACTTGTATAAATGGGTGAAAAAAGGCATTTAACACAGGTCCACCAGAATTGTGAGCCCACTACTAGATTTATAAGTAATGGAATTTTAAGCTATAAAGTAGCTTGTATCTAACATTCTTGGTACCTTATAAGCCAAGAGGCCCTAGGCTCGATTTCCTAAGGTGGTTTTAACTCTATTCCTTTTTTTAAGATAATTTCATTGCATGAACTCCTCAGTCTGTTGAAAGTAATATTTTCATTTAAATGTTTTTTTATTTTATTTCACAAAGTTATTTTACTCATTAAAACTAACAGTTATCACACAAATTAAGCTATTGCTATTTTAAGTAGTTATAACCTGGTAATAATTTATTACAGGCATTACAAACTAAGGTTCCTATCTCACATATATACACACACATACAGTATCTCACAAAAGTGAGTACACCCCTTGCATTTTTGAAAATATTTTATTCTGTCTTTTCATGTGACAACACTAAAGAAATTACACTTTTCTACAATGTAAAGTAGTGAGTGTACAGCTTGTATAACTGTGTAAATTTGCTGTCCCCTCAAAATAACTCAACACACACCCAATAATGGCTAAACCACTGGCAACAAATGTGAAAATTTCCAAATTGGGCCCAATTAACCATTTTCCCTCCCCGGTGCCATGTGACTTGTTAGTGTTACAAGGTCTCAGGTGTCAATTGGGGAGCAGGTGTGGTAAATTTGGTGTTATCGCTCTCATTCTTTCATACTGGTCATTGGAAGTTCAACATGGCACCTCATGGCAAAGAACTCTCTGAGGATCTGAAAAAAAGAATTGTTACTTTACATGACTTCAACCTCTGCAGCAATTCTGGCAACACTCATACATCTATTCCCCAAAGACAGCCTCTGGATATGACGATGAGCACATGCACTCAACTTCTTTGGTTGACCATGGCGAGGCCTGTTCTGAGTGGAACCTGTCCTGTTAAACCCCTGTATGGTCTTGGCCAATGTGCTGCAGCTCAGTTTCAGGGTCTTGAAAATCTTATAACCTAGGCCATCATTTCAGGGTCTTGGAAATCTTATAACCTAGGCCATCATTTCAGGGTCTTAGCAATCTTCTTAAAGTCTAAGCCATCTGGCCTAGGCTTTAAGAAGATTGCCAAGACCCTGAAATTGAGCTGCAGCATGGTGGCCAAAACCATACAGCAGTTTAATAGGAAGGTTCCACCCAGAACAGGCCTCACCATGGTCGACCAAAGTGCACATGCTCGAGATTGAAGGGGTGGGCCAGTCAGGGCTCAAAACTTCTGCTGCAAACTGCATCAAATTGGTCTGCATGGCTGTCGTGCTAGAAGGAGGCCTTTTCTAAAGATGATGCACAAGAAAACCCGCAAACAGTTTGCTGAAGACAAGCAGACTAAGGACATGGATTGTTTTAACCATGTCCTGTGGTCTGATGAGACCAAGATAAACTTATTTGGTTCAGATAGTGTCAAGCGAGGAGTACAAAGACAAGTGTGGCTTGCCCATTCAAAATCAATAAAGCTCAATAAGGCCCTCGCAGAGAAAGTAGTGGATGCCTACTAGTCTGGTAAGGGATTTAACTAGAACGCCAAATAATTTGAAATCAATCACTCAATAGTAAGAAAAAACATCTACAAGTACACAGATCTTAGATGACTTTGTTCAGAATTGACCTTTTCAGAAAATGCATCCGAATTGTTGATGCTAAAAGGAGTCTCCAAGAACCCCAAAATGTAATTGTGTGGTGTTCAAGTAGCTCTTGTAACAGTTGTCAAAGTGCATGCATCTACAATCAGAAAAAAATGACACCAATTTAACTTGCATTGTAAGTGCCTGAGAAAAAGCCCCAAATGTTCAAAAAGAACATAAGCGCAAGACTACAGTTTTCCATTGAAAATATAGACAAGACCAGGACTTCATGAGCAAAGACTGGTCATATGTTTGCAGCAAACCACAGACGCAATTTAAGAAGAAGAACCTCACAACTGTGAAGCATTCCTTAAATCCTTAGAACTGAATTCCTAAATCTTTAGGTCCCATTTACATTTGTGAGGTAAAAACAGATGCTGCAACTTTGATGCCATTTTATGAAAAAACTTTACAGCATATATAGATGCATATAGAGTTTAATGACAACAAACCTAAAACGCACCTAAAATGTATGTAAAACACACCTCCCCTGTAACACACACCACAAATGTGAACCAGCCCCTAAACGGAACTTATACATTGGTATAACTATAAAACTATGCTAACAGTCTCAAGTGTATAGATAAATACACTGTAGTAGAGAGGATGAAATACCCATGCTGGAGAAAATTCTGCTCCAGGTTCCCTCTTTTGCCAATCAAAAATGAGAAGCTTGGCCATTTGACATTTTTATAACTGTTAAAAGGAAGGATCAGAGGCATTATGCATTTGTTTTCATTTTTAATTAAAATAACAAATGTTATACTCACCTACTAATGATTTTTCACAGAACAGCCCCAATCCTCTTCTTCTGGGGACCATTCCCGGCATTCGAGGCTCTTCCTCTTCGGCAAGTGCCCCCATGGAAAGACACTTTCATGGGGGCACCCATACATGCTCGCTCCCGAGCCACCCTCTCTGCATCTATTGACACAATGCGGGTGTTTCTGCCCTGCTCCCCCACTCACTCGACACAGAATTTGATTGACAGCAGCTGAAACCATTGGCTCCCACTGCTATCAATCTGCTCAGGGTGTAGGGAGACAGTGGCGGGAGCTTCTGCTCTCCTGCACTCTGCTGGATCGGATCGACCTTAGGTAAGTATTAGGGGGGCGGGGGATTTTGCAGCACAGAAGGTTTTTCACCTTAATGCATAGATGGCATTAAGGTGAAAAACCTTAAAGGCTTTATAACCACTTATGCTCCTCACCTAACTCACTTACAAAAGCTGTTTCTTCTATAACAGCAAAGACAAAGGATGTCCCTTATTATCATTTGATTCCTCACTGCTGCAAATTGATAAAACAGCAATATATAGACCCCTTAGCTGCATATACATTTCCTTTGAACTCCAGGATATGCATCTGTTGGAATACTGTGTATGATATGCTTTAACAGGTGGTATATTACAGTGCCTTGAAAAAGTATTCATACCCTTTGAAATTTTCCATTTTGTCATGTTACAACCAAAAACATTAATGCATTTTATTGGGATTTTATGTGATAGACCAACACAAAGTGGCACAAAGTGGCACATAATTGTGATGTGGAAGGAAAATGATAAATGTTTTTCAAAATTTTTTGCAAATAAATATCTGAAAAGTGTGGCGTGCATTTTTAGTCAGCCTGCTATACTCTGATCCCCCTAACTAAAATCTAGTATAACCAATTGCCTTCAGAAGTCACCTAATTAGTAAACAGAGTCCATCTATGTGCAATTTAAACTCAGTGTAAATACAGCTGTTCTGTGAAGCCTGCAGAGGTTTGTTAGAAAACCTTAGTGAACAAACAGCATCATGAAGGCCAAGGAACACACCAGACAGGTCAGGGATACAGTTGTGGAGAAGTTTAAAGCAGTGTTAGGTTATGAAAAAAATTCCAAGCTTTGAACATCTCACGGAGCTCTGTTCAATCCATCATCCGAAAATAGAAAGATTATGGCACAACTGTAAACTTACTCTAAACTCTTGAGGAGCTTCAAAGATCTACAGCTCAGGTGGGAGAATCTGTCCACAGGACAACTATTAGTTGTGCATTCCACAAATCTGGCCTTTATAGAAGAATGGTAAGAAGAAAGCCATTGTTGAAAGAAAGCCAAAATAGACCACATTTGCAGTTTGCAAGAAGCCATGTGGGGGACACAGCAAATATGTGGAAGAAGGTGCTCTGGTCAGATGAGACAAAAAATTAACTTTTTGGCCTATGTGTGGTAGAAAAATAACACTGCACATCACCCTGACACACCATCCCCACCGTGAAACGTGGTGGCAGCATAATGTTGTGGGGATGCTTTTCTTCAGCAGGGACAAGGAAGCTGGTCAGAGTTGATGGGAATATGAATGGAGCCAAATACAGAGCAATCTTAGAAGAAAACCTGCTAGAGTCTGCAAAAGACTTGAGACTAGGGCGGAGGTTCACCATCCAGCAGGACAACAACCCTAAACATACAGCCAGAACCACAATGGAATGGTTTAGATCAAAGCATATTCGTGTGTTAGAAAAGCCCATTCAAAGTCCAGACCTAAATCCAATCAAGAATCCATGGCAAGACTTTAAAATTGCTGTTCAGAGACACTCTTCATCCAATCTGACTTGAGCTATTTTGCAAAGAAGAATGGGCAAATATGTCACTCTCTAAATGTGCAAAGCTGGTAGAGACATCCTCAAAAAGACTTGCAGCTGTAATTGCAGTGAAAGGGGGTTCTAAAAAGTATTGACTCGGGGGCTGAATACAAATGCACCCAACACTTTTCACATATTTATTTGTAAAATCTTTTGAAAACCATTTATCATTTTCCTATCACTTCACAATTATGTGCCACTTTGTGTTGGTCTAAAATCCCAATAAAATACATTTACATTTTTGGTTGTAACATAAGAAAATGTTGAAAATGTTAAGGGGTATGAATACTTTTTCAGGGCACTGTATGTGCACCTAATTTTTGCAAACTATTGCTGACATCAATGTATCTCTACATGTACACTATGTAAAGCATTGTTTAAATTGCCGGCACTGTAAAATAACCTATACTAATAATAATAACAATAATTTGAACCGTGGCTTGGTAACACCCCTGATTTCAGCTCTACTCTTTATTCAACTATCACAGCAAAACATTTAATCTAGCTTTGAGGTCCATTTCAAGACAGCAAGTTGTTATGATGAAAAAGTAACTTGACTTTCACTACCTAATTTATGTGCATATTATACCATAATACCTAATACCTATAGGACATTTAATCACAGTGCCTGAATGTTTTTAGTTGCACATGACTGTATGTACCGAAGTATTATTAACATTGCATCATATGAATATATTTGTCAGTTGCCTTCTAGTTGCAGCCTTGGCAGTAAGGTGCAGCCCTCTGATGTTCTTTTGTCTGATAACTAATTCAAGTTAATGCGATCTTTATGTAAAACTAACAGCGGATAATTGTCTATTTTCTCGCCAACAATCTCCATCACAATCACTTATCTAGAAACCTGCGGCTGTATTAATCGTTATATTCCCGGAGAGAAGCGTCTCTTGAATTTATCAGTAAACACACACTAAAGGCAAGAGGTTGGAGGAAGCACTGATGTCCCCCTTGTGTCCCCATACTGTGCCAGTAAAGGGATCCTGAGAAAGGATCTGGCAAGCTGCCCAATTTACCAGGGGGCTGAGGTGCTGCCAAGGCTTAACTGCTGTGTGTCACTGTTTCCTGAGAATTTACTTGTTATTAAACTTTGGGCATATATAAGTAGTCAGACACATGCACACATACAGTGCCTTGAAAAAGTATTCGTACCCCTTGAAATTTTCCACATTTTGTCATGTTACAAATAAAAACGTAGATGTATTTTATTGGGATTTTATGTGATAGACCAACACAAAGTGGTACATAATTGTGAAGTGGAAGTAAAATTATAAATTTAATTTTTTTTTTTTACAAATAAATATCTGAAAAGTGTAGCATGCATTTGTACTCAGTCCCCTTTACTCTGACACCCCTAACGAAAATCTAGTGTAACCAATTGCCTTTAGAAATCATCATAATTAGTAAATAGAGTCCACATGTACGTAATTTAAACTCAGTGTAAATACAGCTGTTCTGTGAAGCCCTCGAAATTTTGTTAGAGAACCTTAGTGAACAAACAGCATCATCAAAGCCAAGGAACACACCAGACAGATCAGGGATAAAGATGTGGAGAAGTTTAAAGTAGGGTTAGGTTATACAAAAAATATCCCAAGCCTTAAGCATCTCATGGGGCACTGTTCAATCCATCATCCAAAAATCGAAAGAGAATGGCACAACTGCAGACCTACCAAGACATGGCCGTCCACCTAAACTGACAGGCCAGGCAAGGAGAGCATTAATCAGAAAAGCAGCCAAGAGGTCCATGGTAACTCTGAAGGAGCTGCAGAGATCCACAGCTCAGGTGGGAGAATCTGTCCACAGGACAACTATTAGTCATGCACTCCTCAAATCTAGTCTTTATGGAAGAGTGGCAAGAAGTAAGCCATTGTTGAAAGAAAGCCACAAGAAGTCCTGTTTGCTGTTTGCAAGAAGCCATGTGGGGGACACAGCAAACATGTGGAAGAAGGAGCTCTGGTCAGATGAGATCAACATTTTTGGCCTAAAAGTAAAAAGCTATGTGTGGCAGAAAACTAATACTGCACATCACCCTCAACACACCATCCATTTCATCAGGGACAGGAAAGCTGGTCAGAGTTAATGGGAGGATGGAGGGAGCCAAATACAGGGCAATCTTAGAACAAAACATGTTAGAGTCTCTAAAATACTTAAGTCTGGGGCGGAGGTTTACCTTCCAGCAGGACAACGACCCTAAACATACAACCAGAGCTATAATGCAATGGTTTAGATCAAAGCATATTCATGTGTTAGAATGGCCAGGGCGGTCTTTAACCTCCTTAGCGGTAATCCCGAGTCTGGCTCGGGTTGGAATTTTAATTACAATAGCGGTAACCCCGAGCCAGACTCGGGCTTGCACCGCTCGATGCAGGGGAGGACACAGGTAACGTTACTTACCTTGTCCCCTGGATCCAGCGATGTCCCCCGCGCTGTGTGATCGAGCCGTCCTGCGCTCGATTCACAGTGCCGAATGCCGCCGAGCTCCGTTCCCTGCGACGTTACGACGCACGGGAGCGGAGAACGGCGGCAAATTCAAAAATGTAAAAAGACACAAAACACACACAGCACTGTAATCTTACAGATTACAGTGCTGTAGTAAAAAATACACACCCCCTTTGTCCCTAGTGGTTTGTGCAATGCCCTGCATGCACTTTTATATTATAAATACTGTTTTTTACTGCTTGGAATTTGGAGATTGTCCATAGCAACCAAAACATGTCCCTTTTTCATTTTTTTTGGATTTGATTACATTATTGAATAATTTTTATTATTCTTTATTATATTATAAACTTTATCATACCCGGGATGTCCGCTAGACTCTGGTTTGAAGAGATTTCAGAGCGTTATTCCTAAGAATTACAGGACTACAAAATAAAAGCCAGATTTCCATGCAAAATAATTGTACCGCTTTCAGCACCTTATTCCAGACTGAATCATACCGCCAGGGAGGTTAATATAGATTGGACCCTGGGCAAAAAATTTCTTGGGCCCCCCCCATGCAATTTCCCTCTCCAACTACTCTGAGACATACAATAAATAGCAGCTAGACTTAAAATCAGTTTTCTGTATCAGATCAGGCAGCAATTGAGATTGGTTGCCAGCAGTTACAGCATATCATTACTGCTTGCTGACTAGTTGCTAGAGGTTACAGCACACATGATATACATAGGAATGCCGCCTTTTTTTTGCATATCAATGCCACCGGCCGCAGCAATTTACTTAGTATTGTCGCTGATATTTACAGATGAATGTTGGTTATTTACATGTAAACATAGGATCTGCAGGTGAGTCATCTGCACACAACAATAGGGCAGAGCTGGGCAGCATTAGTACCAGCACTGCACACTGAGATATCGGAACACAGCACAGGAATAAAACTTCAAGGGACAAGGAAATTTAAACCTAGATAGTTGGCAAGTATGAGGCAGCTGTTTTGGGCCCCACAACAATGACAGGGCCCAGGGCAGCTGCCCCTCTTGCCCTGCCTTAAAGACGGCCCTGAGAATGGCCCAGTCAAAGTCCAGACCTAAATCCAATTGAGAATCTGTGGCAAGTCTTAAACATTGCTGTTCACAGCCACTCTGCATCTGCTCTGACAGAGCTTGAGCTATTTTGCAAAGAAGAATGGGCAAAAATGTCGCTCTTTAGATGTGCAAAGTTGGTAGAGACATACTCAAATAGACTTGCAGCTGTAATTGCAACAAAATGTGGTTGTCTTGACTCAGGGAGGCTGAAGACAAATGCATATGACACTTTTCATAGATTTTGAAAACCATATGTCATTTTCCCTCCACATTTACAATTATGTGCCACATTGTGTTGGTCTATCACATAAAATCCAAATAAAATACATTTACGTTTTTGGTTGTAACATGACAAAATGTGGAAAAAAGGGTATGAATACTTTTTCAAGGCACTGTATATAGTGTATATACAGGGAGAGATATCCTTTTTAGAGATACATCTTCAAAATGATTATACAAGTAAGCATTGGATTTATCATCCAATCATGTGTAAGCAAAAATGCTATTTTTTTATTTTCCTTGCATGTGCATAAGCTACAGCAACTGCACTTGCAGTGCACTTGTAGTGCAAAGTGGATTTGCCTTTTGTAAATAACCCCCATTATTTCACAAAAGTGAGTACACCCTTCACATTTTTGTAAATATTTTATTATATCTTTTCATGTGACAACACTGAAGAAATGACATTTTTCCACAATGTAAATTAGTGAGTGTACAGCTTGTATAACAGTGTAATTTGATGTCCCTTCAAAATAACTCAACACACAGCCATTAATGTCTAAACCACTGGCAACAAAAGTGAGTACATCCCTAAGTGTAAATGTCCAAATTGGGCCCAATTGGCCATTTTCCCTTCCCAGTATCACGTGACTCATTAGTGTTACAAGGTCTCAGGTGTGAATGGGGAGCAGGTGTGTTAAATTTGATGTTATCGTTCTCACTCTCTCATACTGGTCACTGAAGTTCAGCATGAATCCTCATGGGAAAGAACTCTGTGAGGATCTGAAAAAAATAATTGTTTCTCTGCATAAAGGTGGCCTAAAATATTATAAGAAGATTGCCAAGACCCTGAAACTGATCTGCAGCATGATGGCCAAGACCATACAGTGGGATAACAGGACAGGTTCCACTTAGAACCATGGTCAATCAAAAAAGTTTAGTGCACATGCTCAACGTCATATCCAGAGGATATCTTTGAGAAATAGACGTATGAGTCCTTCCAGCATTGCTGCAGAGGTTGAAGGGGTGGGGGTCAGCCTGTCAGTTCTCAGACCATACGCCGCACACTGCATCAAATTGGTCTGCATGGCTGTTGTCCCAGAAAGAAGCCTCTTCTAAAGATGATGCACAAGAAAGCCAGCAAACATTTTGCTGAAGACAAGCAGACCAAGGACATGGATTACTGGAACTATATCCTGTGGTCTGATGAGACCAAGATAAACTTATTTGGTTCACATGGTGCCAAGCGTATGTTGTGGCAACCAGGTGAGGAGTACAAAGACAAGTGTGTTTTGCCTACAGTCAAGCATGGTGGTGGGAGTGACATGGTCTGGGGATGCATGAGTGCTGCTGGCACTGGGGAGCAACAATTCATTGAGAGAACCATGAATGCCAACATGTACTGTGACATACTGAAGCAGAGCATGATCCCCTCCCTTCAGAGACTGGGCCGCAGGGCAGTATTGCAACCTGATAATGACCACAAACACATCTCCAAGATGACCCCTGCCTTGCTATAGAAGCTAAGGGTAAAGGTGATGGACTGGCCAAGCATGTCTCCAGACCTAAACCCTATTGAGCATCTTTGCACATCCTTAAATGGAAGGTGGAAGAGTGCTAAGTCTCTAACATCCCCCAGCTCTGTGATGTCATCATGGAGGAGTGGAAGAGGACTCCAGTGGCAACCTGTGAAGCTCTGGTGAACTCCATGCCCAAAAGGGTTAAAGCTGTGCAGTAAAATAATGGTGGCCACACAAAATATTGATACTTTGGGCCCAATTTGGACATTTTAACTTAGGGGTGTACTCAGTTTTGTTGCCAGCAGTTTAGACATTTATGGCTGTGTGTTGAGTTATTTTGAGGGGACAGCAAATTTACACTGTTATACAGGCTGGAATATTCACTATCTTGCATTGTAGCAAAGTTTCATTTCTTCAGTGTTGTCACATGAAAAGATATAATAAAATATTAAAAAAAAAATATGAGGGGTGTACTCACTTTTGTGAGATACTGTACATATATATCTTTCTATTGTAGCCCACGTTTGTGCTAAACCTGTAAAGAAATAACTGAACCAGAACTTCTGCTAGATGGTTGGCAGTAACTGCACCCAGTACAGGGCCTGCTATTACTGCAACCAGCATATAACATTAACCATAAGTATATCAATGCAAACCAGTATGGAAAAGTTACAAGCTTTACATAAGAAGAGCTTAACGTGATTGTAAAGGCTTGTTTTAAAAAATAAAAAATAAATAAACATGTCACACTTACCTCCTCTGTGCAGTTGGTTCTTTGTCCTCACACTGACTGAGAGATCCCTTATTAATGTACAATGCAATAGAGCAGTTACTAAAAATGTAACCCTTTGTTTGGATAGAAAGTATTCAAATCTAGTTTCAACCTGATAGGGAAAGTCTGCAAACACATTGCAGAAATTGGTAATTATGTTACACATTAACACACAGTCCCCTCCCAAACAATACAAAATAAGAGAACATGTAAGGATTTTTAAGCAAAAGTAAACAGTATTTTTTTTAAGTTATGCTATGGTAAAGGTAATATGTAACAAATAAAAAGTAGGCGTTATGCCAATTTTTCTGCAAAAGTGGAAATACACTTTAAGAGTTCTGCGACTGACAGTTCTGACAGCCAATGGGCAGTGTCCATATCAGCATGAAGCAACATTGGCACTGTAAGAAAATCTTCCCACACTACAGACCAGAAGAAAGAAGAATTGGGCGATGGCCTGTCATATGAATGCAATTTTAGGTGCATTTTAGTTTTTTTTGTTTGTTTTTATTTTAAACAACTTATGATTAGCTGGGGGCAGGTAAAGAAATTATTTTTATTAACAGGAATTGAGCTTTAAATGTGCTTTTAAATATTTTTTTTTACAACCGTCTGGATCCCAGGTTGCAGTACATCTAAAATATATTTAGATATGGTAGCACCATTTAGTCTACCAGTATATTAAGTATAGTTTTATTTTTACAAAGATGTTCAGAAAAATCCTACAGGGTCCTTAGAATTTACCTGGAAAACAGTTCCACAATTCTTAGTCAAAAGCAGAGTTAAAATGTGGTTTGCTGTAATGGCTTTTGAATGTGAAATTTGATTGTTATTAAATATGAAACACATCCCCAATCCCCAATCAACCAGATTCTGTGTGCACCTGTATTAGTAAGTCTCCCACCTTGTTTTTGTTTTATATTTTAAGTGCACCTAAGTGCAAAAAAGTCACAATGCCCGCTACCTACCCCTATCCATTCATTTGTTTGTTTGTTTTTTAAAAAAAGCTTATAACACCCTGTTTTACTTACTTAAAGTTGTTATAAAGGAACATTTTGTATTAAAAAAAAAAACTTACCTGCTCTGTGCAGTGGCTTTGCATCCCTGATCCTCCTCTTCTCTGGGCCCTTTTCGTAAGCCACTTGCTGTGGGGGCACTCGTGTGTGCTCACTCCCGATCCATCAGCCCTGCCCCTTCTCCCATCTCGCTAGCTGTGATTGACAGAAGTGGGACCAATGGCTCCTACTGCAGCATCTCAACCAATCACTAGAGAGATTCCCAGAAAAGCCTCAAGTCTTGTGCACATCGCTGGATTAAGATCAGGCTTAGGTAAGTATTAGGGGGGGCCTGGGGCTGCACAGTAAAGGTTTTTTACCATTATGCATAGAATGCATGAGTAAAAAAAGCCTTCAGTTTTTTACAGCCACTTTAAGTTTGCTGCAACAATAAAAATTTCTGGTAATTAACTGGGGAATGTAGCCACTACACTCCAGGGCAGACATCTGGTCTTTTTCTAGTCTCCATGTCATGACACAAGATTTCAGGACACCGAGAGACCTCCTTGAGCACCCTGTAAGTGCCCTGTGATTGACAGTTCTGTCAGGCAATGGAAAGTGCCCATGTCAGCATGAAGTAACAAGTGCACTATAAGAAGATCCTTTCCAAATCTAAGACCAGAAGAAGTTGGACCCGACATTTTTTTTTATTACTTATTTATTTAATTTTATTAATGTAATTTTTTCTTTTTTTGAGTGGCCCTCCACTCAAGAAAAGCACATGTTCTTTAATGCAGATTTTTGGATCCTGTGTTAGGGATCCGAAAGCAGCTAATGTCTACGCCCCTATGTGAATGGTTACTCTAAAGACAATACAGCTGCATTCAGATTCTTTATTAAAAAGTGCTGCGTGCATGAAGCCTTCGATTTTTTTTTTTAAATAAAGGCTTGTGATTAGCTAGGGCCATGAAGGAAATTTATTTTTAATTTTTTATTAACTTAACTAGACTGTGGAGAAATGGGCACAGCAGACAGCAGCATTGGCAGTCTAATCCATGCACCCAGCCCCTAATCTACATGCGGGGTACCGAAAGCATGGATTTTAACAGGGTTTTTCTTTTTTTTAAGTACATGATTAGAGTGTAAGGCTCTAATTTGCTTAAAAAAAGGGTGGGCTTGGGGCACAGAGCACTGAGCCCTGAGCTCACCCAGTTGTGTGACAATAGCAAATTAATATCTTATGCCGCGTACACACGATCAAACAAGCGGGTGGAAAAGTCCGGCAAACTCAAGTCCGCCGGACAATCCCCCCGTGTGTAGCCTCCAGCATACTTTTTTGACCCGAAAGTACGGCGGACTTAGAATGTAGTTTTACACTCCAATCTTCCCGCCGGACTAGCATTTCGGCGGACAATCCGGCCGTGTGTATGCCAGTCCGCCGTACTTTTGAAATGAATGGACTTTTCCCGCCCGGAGAAAAGTCCGCTCATTTCGAGCGGGTCTCCAGGTAGGCGGGGCCCGCGAAGGAGATGTCGCTGGCCCCGCCGCCTGGTATGGACTTAAAGGGGAACCCCAACGCCGAAAAAAATCGGCGTGGGGGTCCCCCCAAAGTCCACAACAGACCCTTTTCCAAGCACGCTACCCGGCCGGCCAGGAAAGGAGGGGCGAGCAAGCGCCCCCCCCTCCTGAGCCGTACCAGGCCGCGTGCCCTCAACCCATGTGACACCGCCCCTTGTCCCTATATAAGTGGCAGCGCAGCGCGTCCCTGGCATTGCGGCCGGAGAGAACGTCGAGTCAACATCTCCAGGAGAAGAAGAAGAAGAAGAAGAACGGAAGGCGGCGGCGGCGGCGGTGCTGGCGGCGGCAACAGAAGACCGGGTCACCGCCTGTAAAAGAGCTATAAGAAGGCGCGGTGGCACGGCAGAAGAACCGAAGAGGGGGACAAGACCCCCGAAGTTGGAAGAAGAGGCCGCGGCGACGAAGAAGAATGCCGGGCTCCTCCGCTAGTAAAAGAGCTACAAGAAGATAGCGGAGGAGTCCGGCGAGAAGACCCTCGAAGACGGAAGACCCCCGGAGCTGTGCAATAAATTATTTTATCTTGTGTGTTGTGTTTTTTTTTGTACTTTATTTTACAGGTGAATGGGTAGGGGTACATTGTACCCCATACTCATTCACATAGGGTGGGGGGCCGGTATCCGGGGGCCCCCTTATTAAAGGGGGCTCCCAGATTTCGATAAGCCCCCCGCCCGCAGACCCCGACAACCAACGGCCAGGGTTGTCGGGAAGAGGCCCTTGTCCTCATAAACATGGGGACAAGGTGCTTTGGGGTGGGGGGGCCGCGCGGCCCCCCTTCCCCAAGGCACCCCCCATGTTGAGGGCATGCGGCCTGGTACGGCTCAGGAGGGGGAGGCGCTCGCTCGGACAAGGGTCTGTTGTGGACATTGGGGTTCCCCTTTAAGTCCATACCAGGCGGCGGGGCCAGTGACGTCTCCTTCGCGGGCCCCGCCTACCTGGAGACGCGCTCGAAATGAGCGGACTTTCCTCCGCGTGTGTGGGCGAGTCCGTTCATTTCAAAAGTAGGGCGGATAGTACGGCGGACTTAGTACGCCGTATTAGTCCGCTGAAAAAGTGCCGTGTGTGGGCAAGTAGCCCCTTCGGAAAGTCAGACGGACAGTCTGGCGGGAAGTCCGCCAGACTAAGTACGTCGGACAGACGGCTACGTGTGTACGCGGCTTTAGGAGTCTTAATACTCCTGGCCAATCAAGTCTCAGGACTCACTTCCTGTTTGACCGGGAGGAGAAGCAACAGCCCCTGAGTGTGGAGCAGCAGCCCCACCCCATATCCTTGTCATCTGCCTCCTAAGTTATGGAGGCCTCTGAACGCCGCTTCCTCGCCTGTCTCCCATTGGGGGTTGTTGTCAGGGCTGGTGCAAGGATTTTTGGCACCCTAGGCGAAACCTAATTTTGCCGCCCCGTTGGCTCCGCCCCTTCACTGAGACTTTTGCGGCGCCTCTTCACCCATTTCTTCAGCCGCTGTCCACAGGCCTGTACCTGTGCCTCTGGACCCAGCCCGAAAACAAATAGTGGATGGCACCAGCTTGCTTAACCAAGCCAGCTGTGGTCCACAAGCTAGGGCAGTATACAGACAGGCTAACTGTATAATTGCCTGTCTGTACGGGTATACAGATACACTTACCATGCTTTACAGGCACCTACTAAAAATAATAATAAATGCACATTTTTGTACCTTTTTGTATGCAAAAAGATCTTCATTTCTTAATTTTTTTTTACAAAGGTGGACTTGAACCTCCACACCTCAAATCACCCCAATTTCTTTATTTTCAAGTTTCAGATCACCACAATTCTTCCATCTTCACACGTCAGATCACTCCATAATTTTATCACCCTGAATACTTGTTCCCCTCTGCACCCCTCCTCTGCATCTCTGTTCCCCTCAAACCCCCCACACACATCAGTTCCTCTCACACACAATCTACCCCTCTGTACCCCCCTGAATGTCTGTCCCACCCCCACACACACACACACACCTGTTCCCCCTCTGTACCCCCTGCAAGTCTGTCCCCCCCACACACATACACCTGTTCCCCCTCTGTACCCCCTGCAAGTCTGTCCCCCCCCACACACATACACCTGTTGTCTTTCTGTACCCCCCTGCATGTCTGTCCCCCCCACACACACACACACACACACACAATCTGTTACCCCTTTGTACCCCCCTGCATGTCTGTCTCCCCCCTACACACACCTGTTACCCCTCTGTACCCCCCTGCATGTCTTCCCCCCTACACACACCTGTTACCCCTCTGTACCCCCTGAACGTCTATCTCCCCCCTCCTTCCCCACACGCGCGCACACACACCTGTTATCCCTCTGTAGCCCCCTGCACGTCTCTCCCCCCCACCCACAAACAATCTGTTACCCCTCTGTACCCCCCTGCACGTCTGTTCCCCCCCCCACACACACACACCTGTTACCCCTCTGTACCCCCTGCACATCTGTCCCGTGTCCACACACATCTGTTCCCCCTCTGTACCTCCCTCGCACGTCTGTCTGTCCCCCCCCACACACACACACACACATCTGTTTCCCCTCTGTACCCCCCACATACACAAACACACATCTGTTCCCCCTACGTACCCCCCCACACACACACCTCTGTCCCCCCTACATACCCCCCACACACACGCATACACCTCTGTCCCCCCTACATACCCCCCCACACACACACATACACCTCTGTTCCCCCTACGTACCCCTCACACACACACACATACACCTCTGTTCCCCCTACGTACCCCCCACACACACACCTCTGTTCCCCCTACGTACCCCCCACACACACACCTCTGTTCCCCCTACGTACCCCCCCACACACACACACCTCTGTTCCCCCTATGTATCCCCCCACACACACACCTCTGTTCCCCCTATGTACCCCCCCACACACACACACACACCTCTGTTCCCCCTACGTACCCCACTGCACGTCTGTTCCTAACCCCCCCCCCCCCCCACACACACACACACACAGTGAAATACACTATAAATTTGACAGAGTACATTTTTTTTTCCATGTGATTGCAGGCTGCAGCACTAACCATGCTGCCTGAGCTTCCACTATACCTGAGTCAGCGGCGGTGATGGCTTTACTCCAGGAGAGTGGCGCTGCTGCCTGGCTGTTCTTCCATAACAGATGCCCGAGCGGCCAGGAGGAGGGGGAGCGGATATCGGCAAGCCCAGAGTTACATGCCATCTCATCCGCCCCAGCCAGTTCCACCGATCATGCTGCACTTCCGGACCGGCCGGCTGTCACCCCTCATCTTCTCACTGCCGCTGCTAGGGCGGCACTGCAGGCTGGGGACAGAGCGGTCCGGGATGTCTTCACAGGCGCAATCGCCCTCTAGCCTGGCGGCTGGCGCCATGAGGTAGCATGTATTTAAAAAATGACAATCCTGGAGATATTTTAATAATCCGAATCACAGCGAGTGTTTGGGGATCCGTATTTTGCCGCCCCCCCTACCCTGGCACCCTAGGCAGCCGCCTGACCCGCCTATTGCTAGCGCCGGCCCTGGGTGTTGTGACATTGGTTTACCACTCCACTCAAAACATTGGGCACCAGCCGCCACTGGTTAAGAAGTTTGTCTCATCGATGTAAACTGATACATTCTGCTGTAAAGCTTGAGCTTGTTAAACAAAGTTAGGGACCTTAGATTGTAAGCTCATTCAAGGGCAGGGACTTATGCAAATGTATAATATATATGTAACCTGCTTCATAAATTGACAGCACTATACAAGTACCTGTAATAAATAAATACAACAAAACAGACTTGCTGGCTCGATCACCAGTTGAAAATAGAAGAAAAAAAAAACTAAAAAAGAAGCTAATACAGCCATCACATCTAAGAATTGGTGAGCTGCAATATAATAAATGTTTGTTTTTGGGTTTAATACTGCTTTAAATGTGTTATTTTTAAAAATAATACATGTAATAATACATTCCCATCTATCTTGATTCCTGGTTGAAGTACATGTACAAGATATGTAGACGTGGCAGTACCATTGAATTCATCATTGTATTGGGTATGGTTTTATTTTTACAAAGATGTTCATATAAATCCCTCAGGGCCCTGAGAATTTACCTGTAAAAATCACTTTTCCACAATTCCCAGTCAAAACATCAGCAATAATGAAGAATCAGAGTTAAAGTGTACTTTGCTGTAATGGCTGTTGAATGTGAAATTTGACTTTTATTTCATATGAAACAAATCCCTAAATTATTTTTTCTGTTTTGTCATATTAGCCAATCTTCTAGAACAAATTGAACATTGTGGCACCACCATTTAGACAAGAAAGGACTTAAATAAATAGATTATTATTTTTGTGATGGCAGAGGATGTAACACCAATAGATAGATAGATAGAAGAGTAGCTTGAAAGCAGCTTTCTTTTTTAGGAGCTACTGTATGTGATGGTGGTGATGGTGGTGATGGCGGTCAGAGCTGGGTTGTCAGGGAGTGAGCTATGCATCAATGCCTCCTCCAAAATAAATTGTATGCATGCCTGTATATCCTACATATGAATATAGCATTTATATATTTTTCTCCCAGAGTATTACAATAATGCTTAACTTTCAGCTTAACAATCCCCCCAGCTGGTCAAAATATGATGACAGCTCTCATAATTGTGCCTTTTTTTTTTTTGAGGCTTTAGGAATGAGATGCAGAAATACATAATGTATCCAAAGTCTTGGGCATCTTTCACCCAGCCACAATAAAAAATGTTCTCAGATAAAATGCTAGAGGTCACCGAAGGACAACCTGGGCCAGTTCAGTTCATTGGTCTAGTCTGCGTACCCATTTATCCATGGGCTCTGTGGTTATATATTTGTAGACCTTGAAACAGTTACGATATGCTGGGACTATCCTGTCTAGCTTCTATAATTAACTAAATCCTTTCCAAAGGTGTTACCAAAGTAAATCACACAATGATAAAGCAGCAAGGTAATACCCCAATCTAGAAAGAAAAAATCCTGCACCTTTCTAGAGGAGTTTTCAAAATGGGTTATATGAAGGTACCAATGGGTAACACCCAGTTCAAAGCATGACTCCATTCTAGAAGAGTTGACAAAGTATTTCTTAGGCCGCGTACACACGCGCGGACTGTTCGCCCCAACCTTGTCCGCTGAACAGTGTTTGGGCGGACAGTCCGCTCGTGTGTGGGGCTTCAGCGGACAGTTTCAGCGGACAGTTGGACGAACAAGGTCTTACGGAAATTCCGTAAAACTGTCCGCTGAAACAAGGTTTCAGCGGACTGTTCGCTCGTGTGTAGGCTTGTTCGGCCAACTAAGTCTCGCGCATGCTCAGAAAGGATTTTCACGCCGAAAGCTATAATGCAGTGTATAGGACGTCGTATTTTTCGTCCCGTCGTACGTGCCGTTCACGTCATCGCGCACGGTTTCAGCAAACTGTTCGTCCGTCGTGTGTGGCCATGTCCGTCCATGCTAAGTTTGAGCGGACTGTTTGCCGAAACTGTTGGACGGACAAAGTTGGGCGAACAGTCCGCGCGTGTGTACGCGGCCTTAGCAAGACAAAGTAGTAAGACAAATCTCAAACCCAAATATAAGTACTAATTTTTCCCCAATGCAAAAAGTATTTGCTTCTCCACAACAAGAAAAAGGGATGTAAGGAATAAGAGAGAAAGGAGCAAAATAGCTCAAATTGCAGTGCCGTGAATTATTCAATATTAGCATCTGTTGCATACTTGTCCACTGTAAATTTTCTTATGTAAACCATATCACAAAATGCTTCACAGATGAAGGTCACAGATTTTATCACCCTACATGCTTTCTTCTCCTTCTAAATTTCTATTGTTCGACTCTTAGCCCTTGTACACACGGTCGGAGATTCCGTCGGAATGTGTCCGATCGGATCGTTTTGTCGGATATTCCGACTGTGTGTGGTCTGCATCGGACTGTTTCCATCGGAATATCGGTCGGACCAACTTTTCCAACTTGCCGGAAATATTTTCCGACAAAATGCTCCGATCGGACATACTCCGATCATGTGTAGAGAATTCCGATTGGACAAAGTGCCACGCATGCTCAGATCAAATTCCTACACCAAAGTTATTGGCTACTAGCGTGAACATAGTCCCGTCGTAACAAAATAACGTCATCACGTCGGATTTTCCAACAACTTTGTCCGACCGTGTGTATACAACAGTTTCGGACAAAATCCATCGGACAAAATCCGACGGACAAAATCAGATGGATTTGGTTGTCGGAAACCGTGTGTACAAGGGCTTACTGCAATTAATATTTTACCAATTTATCTTGTGTAGCACTACCCCCATAGGAGTTGCAAATATGAGAGTTCCCCACTGCTGCACAGCCAGTCACATAGCATCTTCCTGTATACAGACATAGAAAAACAGTCTTTGAGCTTGTTTTTGTTGTTTTATTTAGGAGGTAATAACTTGGACAGGGTTAGGGATTATGAACTTGACAAAGAAAACCAGGGACAACATCCACCCTATTTACAGCTTCCACTTCTTCCTCCTGTGCAAATCTTGATCTTTTGCACAACTCTGCTAGGTTCACTCCTTTAGTCCTGATTCAAACTTATGCAGGTTGCAGTTTGCATATTGCAGGTGCATTTCAATACATGCTTTTCATCCATTGTTAAATGGACTGTATTGTGTTTCTTCAAAATGGAAAATGTGCTAAAAAATTCATAGGTGTGAACCAGGGCTTAGGAGCCAACAGTCTTTTTGTTAGCTTAGCAACAGCCCCTTAGGCTGGATTCACACCTATGCATTTTTAGTGCTTTTTGCATTTTGCAGATTTGCACTACAGTCCATTTACCATGGTTTCCTATGGAACACATTCTGTAGTGAAAATCTGCAAAATGCAAAAAGCACTAAAAATGCATAGGTGTGAATCCAGCCTTACAGACTAGGAACTTTCAGTCCCTTAGAAAAGTAGCACATATGGAGTGAACTTCTTCCTGTATCACCTTCTTCTTCTCTGTAGACACTGGTCCCAGCTCTATTCCCCACATAAATGTTAGCCCACCTGACTGCCACTTCACCAGCCCACCTGGCTGCTTCTTCTTCCCATTCTACCTAATTGACACACTGGAGATTTCCCAGGGCAAGGTTGGATGCAGACTTAAGCACACCGCTGTTGCACACCGCTGTCTTCAAGAGACACCTGCTACATGTGGTAGCCTCTCCCCTTGCCTGTCCCTGCACTATGCTAATTTACTCACTTTGTCTGTCTTTGCTCCAGCTGCCTTTCCTGAAAGATTCCTTCCAACTGTCTTATGTGGTTGGATCATTCCAGGCCAGCCAACAAGAATCAGGCCTGTGGTAAAACCTCTCCCTGGCAGGGGTCACTTAAGGACCACCTACAGACTCCCTCAGCACTGGTTCTCCATCTTCCACCTGACTTCCCATGCTGGCATGGCTCATGTCCGTTTAAGGGCTCATTAGTTCCTTGGCAGGCCCACTTCCTGGGAATTGGCTAAGGGCCCTTAAATATTCAGGAAAACCCTCCTAGCTTCTGCCCACTAATTTCTAGAACATTCTCCAATATTCTAGAACCAGGGGAGGCACCAGAGAGCTGCCTGGATAAGTCATCCAGCCCTGAACCCTAATGAACCATAACCCAGATTCCATGGCTCAGGTTTAGCCCTGAGCCAATCTATAATTTGCCTGTACTACCACTAGTAGCACATAAGAGGGTGCTGCACTTGTATTTTACCTCCTGCACAGGCACTACTACTGTCAAGTCATCATTGATCTCTGAAACTGTAGCCTTTTTTCCTTATTTTTAGTTTGTAGCCAGTAAGTCTGTTATCTTTTAACTTTCTTTAACAGACAATCCATTAAACACTGACATTTTTAATTTGGGAAAACTTTTACCCCACCCCCCCAAAAAATGTTGCTGCAACTGCTTAAAAAGGTGAAAATCTATAGGAAAAAAATCTATAACAATGTTGGCGCTGGCAAAAAACAAAATCCTTATGTATAAAAAAACAATATCATTATTTACAATTCATATTAAAAACATAGTGCATAAATGCTACATACAAGGAGCCTGGTACAACATATATCCCAAATGGACCAAAACACATACATTCATGTGAAATAACTTTTAGAAAGTAGGTAGGAGTGTATTAGCCCCAATCCATAGGTCAACACGTTTTACCTACTGCATGAATGCTTTTCAGCCACTGTGTTGCTTCTTCAGGACCATAACATGCCAGGTAACAAACTATAGCAAATAGATAATAGATATTGCTGTAAATTCAGGATATAGAAACACATAAACAAGAAGAGATATATGGGATACATAGATATGTACTTACATCCAAAAAGGCAGGAAGTCAACATGCATAACTAGTCTCATGGGTGGACATAGGAGTATTGAGGGTCCCACAAATATGCAAATTGGTCCCTCAGGTGGCAGAGTAACATGAGATGTTCCCTTCCAATTATAAAAAGGCATGTGATGGGTAATTCATTATAATTAGGGCTCATGGTAGGATGCATAATAAGGCATGAAATGGGCATACTTACAATTTAAGTATTAGTAGGTCCTACTATTCCTGATAAGGGCAAGGCTTGACACTTAAAAAGTGTTAGCTGGAGTTCGACTTTATTTTGCTAGTCAAGTCCATCTGAATCATCCACTACTCTCTCCCAAGTTTAATAATGCTGGTTTCCAAAGGTGTCTCCATTGCGCCTCCAGTGGAGACTGATAGTGTGTTACTGTCTGGATCAACAAGGAAAAAAAGAAAGAAAAAAAACAAAACAAATGCAGCCACATTTAAAGACATTTAAAGCTATAATATTCTACTTTTTTGTTTTTGAATTTAATACCGCTTTCAATTTCAAAGCAGAAATTTCTGAAGTTCAAGTTTTTCTCTCGATAACACAAGTTTACCCAGCTTGACCCCAATAGGAATGTAAAGAACCATAAAACCTGATAGATGTTCTGAATGCTTCCAGATTCTGATAAGCCCCCCACCCGCAGACCCCCACAACCACCAGCAAGGGTTGTGGGGAAGAGGCGTGGAGTTCCCCTTAATATCCAGCCCCCCTCAAACAGCTATATGCACTCAGCCTCCCTAACACCTCTACGTACTCAGCCCTCCTCACACCTGTATTCACTCAGCCCTCTTCATACCTGTACACACTGAGCTCCATCCTCAAACCTCTGCACACTCAGCCCCCTCCTAACACCTGCACACACTCGGCCCACTCACACCTGTATGTACTCAGCCCCCGCTTCACACCTGTATGCACTTAGCCCCCTCCTTACACCTGCACACATTCAGCCCCATCCTCACACCTGTATGCACTTAGCCCCCTCCTCACACGTGTACACACTCAGCCCCCTCACACACCTGTAGGCACTTAGCCCCTCCTCATATGTGTATGCACTCAGCCCCTTCCTCACAACTGTACACACTTGCCCCCCCTCACACACCTGTAGGCACCTAGCCCTTCCTCATATGTGTATGCACTCAGCCCCCTCCTCACACCTGTGCATACTCAGTCCCCTCCTCACACCTGTATGGACTCAGCCCCGTCTAACCTCTATGCACTCAGCCACCTCCTCAAACCTGTACGCACCAGTCCCCTTCTGACACCTGTACGAACTCAGCCCCATCACACCTCTATGCACTCAGCTCCTCCTCACACCTGCACACACTCAGCCCCCCATACCTGTATGTACTCAACCCCCTCCTCACACTTCTATGCATTCAGCCCCCCCCATACCTCACACCTGTATGCATTCAGCCCTCTCCTCACACCTGTATGCACTCAGTCCCTCCTCACACCTGTATGCATTCAGCCCCCCCATACCTCACACCTGTATGCACTCAGCCCTCTCCTCACACCTGTATGCGCTCAGTCTCCCCTCACACCTGTATGCATTCAGCCCCCCCATACCTCACACCTGTATGCACTCAGCCCTCTCCTCACACCTGTACGCACTCAGCCCCTCCTCACACCTATATGCATTCAGCCCCCACATACTTGAATGCACTCAGCCCCTCCTCACACCAGTATACACTCAGCTCCTCCTCACACCTGCATGCACTCAGCCCCCTCATACTTGAATGCACTCAGCCCCCTCCTCATAACAGTATACACTCAGCCCCTCCTCATACCTGTTTGCATTTAGCCCCCCCTCACACCTGTATGTACTCAGTCCCCTCCTCATACCTGTACACACTAAGCCCCCTCCTCACATTTGTATGTACTCAGCTCCCTTCTCCCACCTGTACGCACATGCAGCCCCCCTCATATCTGTATGTACTCAGCCCCCTTCTCACACCTATACGCACACTCTGTCCCCCCCTCACCCCTTCATACCTGTATGTTCTCAGCCCCCTCTTCACACCTGTACGCACTCACCCCCTCTCTCATACCTATATACACTCAGCCCCCCTTACATCTGTATATATGTCAGCCTCCCCACACACACACATCTTTAAACACACACAGCTTTGCCCCCCCCCCCTGCCTTTACTTGTACAACGGCCCCTACTTGTAAAGGTGGTCTTCCTAGTCCCAGCATACAATGAGTATGAGAGGTAACACCGCTCCAGGTGAAGTGATGCTCGCTCAGATGACTGGGTACTGGACCAGTCTGTGGTCTGAACATATGATCCAATGTAAAAGAGAATGTGACTGCACTCCAGATTACAGAGGATGAAATCTTTATTCCATAAAATCCATAGAAGGTATCAAAATATAATCATGATACAATCCTGATGCAGACAGAAAGCAGCAAGGTTATTCCTAACCTTGCTGCTTTCTGTCTGTATTGTGATTGTGTTTTGATACCTTCTATGGATTTTATGCAATAAAGTTTTCATCCTCTGCAATTTGGAGTGTGGTCACTTTCTCTTTTACATGGTTCCTAGTCCCAGCTCTTGTTTACACATGTTGTTGAGACACAGGAGCTGCAGTCCAGAATACAGTACAGGCAGCAAACATGAGAAGTGCACATGTAGGTAGTCTCCAGAGGTGGCAGTAATGAGCCAGATTTGAGCTGAATGACACAGAGCAGCAGCTACTGACTATATTGAAAGCAAGTGCAGCCACGGAACACCCATGCACCTGCCTTCTCCTGGCCCTGCTGGGAGCCAGGCCGCTCGGGATGCACAGGCCCTCTACAAGTGCAAGGGCTGTCCCCCCTGATGACGGCCCTGTTTACTAAAATAATTGCATTTCCATGTTCTGTGTACTTTGGGAGACCAGGTATAGCGAATGCAGGGCCTGTTTATTAACACTTTAAAGGTGAATTTAGTCTTTGAATATTGATAGCCTTATAATAGGAGTTTTTGCCATTTTCAGGTTGTCAGGAAAAAATGTACATTTTTCATGTTCCATGTCAGTAAAAAAAGTTATCGGGGGTAGGCAACACTGGCTATACATATGTTTTAAAATTAAAGTATATATTAGGACATGGGAGAGTTGAACAAGCATGCTATGGAGGCATCAGACAGCCTCCTTAATAATTAATGACATCATTGGTTGTTGGGATGCCAGTGTCTAGAAAGTAGTAATGGTACATAATGCAAACTTATGGCTTTGTGTAATTAAAAGGCAGGCTTGATCCACCTGCTGGCCTGTATGCAGTTTTTGATACGTTTTTAGGAATTTGCCAAGGCACTTCTGAAGAAACCTAAAGGCACCCTGGTTGAAATAGGCTGGCCTAGAGTACCAGTAAAACGCACTTTTACTTACCTTGTCCCTCACTCCATCAAAAACCAGGGCAAAACTTTTCTCCTTTTAGTCTATTGGCCATTCATTGCACAGTGCCTGTGACTGATAGCGTACCTTAGAGAAAAGGCTGCAAATGCTGGTTCTTAAAGCATGGAGGGAGCATGCAGTACCCTAGGCAAAAATGAATATTTAGTCCTTGAAATACAGGGAAAGCCCCAATTCAAGTGTTTTTTCAACTCCAGTGTTTGGAGTTCAGCATTAGGAATATGTGTGCATTTAGCTTGTTGGTTGGAGGAAGTTTCGTTTTAATATGCTGCCTGTTATCTACTACAATCAAAGGCCATAGAAATCCTCACAGTGGGAGAATTTGAATTTTAAATGCTGGTTAATCTCTTATCTCTCTGTTTCCTATATGACTGAAAAAAAAAATCAAAGTTCCAGTTTTGAATTTGAGTGACTATGAGAAATCTCTTAGTGCCTAACCTTATTGCATTCAGCTTCTATATGAAAGAGTAAGACATTTAGACATGCTTTTTTTTTTAAAAGACTATCTAAAGCAAATGAACTGTATATTACTGTATACTTTTGTCCTGAACATTATTAAGTTAAAGTCTCCCACCAGCAAAATTACCGTAGGTATTCAGAGAATGTTTTGAGCCTATTAAGAATATGCTTAATAAGATCTTACACTAATGTATCATTTGATAATTGTACAGCCTCTCAGGAAGGGATTATTGGCATACATGATTCTCCTTTAAGGAATGAATGGCACTTTAAGATATCACAGATCAGGTGCTGTGTTTCTGTATTCACAATAATGAGTATATAAGAATCCCCTTTTTTTTCCCTCTCCCATCTCTACGAGTAAGCTTTGATTGGGTGAAATGTGTTAGTTGGGATGGTGCTAGGGTGAGGACTGTCACTGTCATGTTTGTGGTTGTTTTACAATAAACGTGGACATTTGTGATTTATTCTTTGATGGGGCTACTGCAACTACTGCAACAGTATGGGCAATATGCATGAGTGTATCTCATTTCAGGAAGCTGGCAGGGAATGTGTGTTTCCACTGCATCTCAACCAGGTGAGCACATCATGTGTATAGCCTTCTAAACTGTTTGCACAGTCTCCTAGCCTGTTGCAAGGCATCCTGAAAGTAACTAAATCTAGATGTGCTGCACCACCAGATTTGCCACATGTCCCAGGCAAATGTGTAAAATTTTCCTGCTGTAGGGCAGCCAGCATGTTGGTGCCATTGTCACACATGACCTTGCCTGGCACAAGTAGCCGACATGGGGTCAGCCACTTCTCAAACGGCCCCTGAAGAGCTACCAAAATCTCTGGCTAGGTGGGACTACTGCCTCTTGGGCATACCAGCTGCAAAACAGTGTGGCAACATAGTGCTTAGCCATTGCATAGGCTCTGTGGTGCTTGAATGGAACCGGTTGTCCTGAAGAGTCACCAGTTGAGGCCATTGAGATAGTTACATAGTTAGTCAGGTTGAAAAAAGACACAAGTCCATCTAGTTCAACCAAAAAAAAACTAATAATACAATCCCAAATACACAATCCTTCATCCACAGTTATCCAGAGAAAAGCAAAAAAAAAACCCAGAAAAGCATGCTCCAATTTGCTACAGCAAGGAAAATAATTCCTTCCTGATCCCCCAAGAGGCAATTGGATTTTCCCTGGATCAACTTTACCTATAAATGTTAGTACCCAGTTATATTATGTACATTTAGAAAATAATCTAGGCCTTTTTTAAATCAATCTACTGAGCTTGCCAGAACCACCTCTGGAGGGAGTCTATTACACATATTCACAGCTCTTACTGTTAAGAAACCTTTACATATTTGGAGGTGAAATCTTTTTTCCTCTAGATGTAAAGAGTGCCCCCTTGTCCTCTGTGATGGCTGTGAAGTGAATAACTCAACACTAAGTTCACTATATAGACCACTTATGTATTTGTGCATGTTGATCATATCACCCCTTAAAGTGGATTTCCACCCTAAAGTGGAACTTCCGCTCATTGGATTCCTCCCCCCTTCCGGTGCCACAATTGGCACCTTTTAGGGGGGAGGGGGGTGCAGATACCATTATAATCCATGTATCTGTACCCACTTCTGGGAATATAGCTAGCCACAGCTAGCCGCTGATGCCCCCCCCCCCCCCTGTTGTGTTCTTGGAAACACACAGTTCCCAGGACACAACGGGGACCAGTGAAGATGAGCAGTGTGACTCACGCATACGCAGTAGGGAACGCTTCACTTCCCGATTCCCTGACAGAGGATGGTGGCGGGGCAGCCGAGAGATGAGTGATTTCTCGTCATCTGCTGCCGACTTTTAATATTTTTTGTTTAAGGTGGCACTCCTCTTTAATCTCCTCTTCTCAAGAGTGAATAGATTCAGTTCCTCTAATCTTTCCTGATAGCTGAGCTCCCCCATGCCTCTTATCAGTTTGGTTGCCCTTCTCTGGACTTTCTCCAATTCCCGATATCCTTTTTTGAGAACTGGTGCCCAAAACTGAACTGCATATTCCAGATAAGGTCTTACTAATGATGTGTACAGGGGCAAAATTATATCTCTCTCTCTGGAGTTCATACCTCTCTTAATACAAGAATGGACTTTGCTCGCTTTGGGAACTGCAGCATTGTATTGCATGCTATTATTGAACTTTTAATCTACCAAAATCCCCAGATCCTTCTCCACCATTGATTCCTCCAGTTGTACTCCCCCTAGTATGTATGATGCATATATTTAGCATATATTTAGCATATATTTTCAGCCCCCAAGTGCATAATTTTACATTTATCAACATTAAACCTCATTCGCCACTTAGTTGCCCAGTGTATTGAGGTCGGCTTGTAAATTGGAAATTGGAGACGTTATTCCACTAATAAGCTTAGTGTCATCTGCAAAGACAGAAATGGTACTTTTAATCTCAGACCCTATATCATTTATAAAGGTATTAAAAAGTAAGTGTCCCAGCACTGAATCTTGGGGCACACCACTGATAACCTTAGACCATTCATAGTCATTAACCACTACTATTTCTATCTTTTAGTCAGTTTTCTATCCATTTACAAATTGATCTTTCCAAGCCTTTAGACTTTACCTTACACATGAGCCGTGTGTGGGCAACTGTGTCAAACGCATCTGCAAAATCCAAGTATAGCCTGTCCACAGCCACCCCTCTGTCCAAGGTTTTACTTACCTCCTCATAAAAAGAAATCAGGTTTGTTTGACAACTTCTGTCTTTCATGAATCCATGCTGTCTGTTACTTAAAATATTTTATTAGCGCAAGAACTCATCTACATGGTCTTTTATTAAACACTCCAGTATCTTCCCAACTTGGTAAAGACTTTGTTCCCTTTTTATATATGCTTCTTTGTATACACAGAGCTGAAGAAAGCATTTAAAGCGGGAGTCCGCTGGGACTCCGCGTTTTTTTTTTTTTTTTAAAAGCCAGCAGCTACAAATACTGCAGCTGCTGACTTTTAAAATAGTGACACTTACCTGTCCAGCGCGCCCGCGATGTCGGCACCCGAAGCCGATCTCTAGATCGTCTGTCGGGTGCTGCCGCCGCCATCTTGGGTATGGGAATCAGGAAATGGAGCCTTTCGGCTTCAGTTCCCGGTTCCCTACTGCGCATGCGCGAGCCGCGCTGTGCAATAAGGACGGTCCCCGCTGCCTCTGGGATCTGTGTGTTTCCCAGCAGGCAGCGGGGCACTTGCGGAAAGGGGTGTAATCTACGCCCCTTTCCGCAGAGAGCTATCCCGGAAGTGGGTGCAGAATACCTGTACTGTACAGGTATCTGCACCCCCCTCCCCCCTGAAAGGTGCCAATTGTGGCGCCGGAGGGGGGGAGGGTTCCGATGAGCGGAAGGTCCACTTTAGGGTGGACCTCCGCTTTAATAAATTTGCCTTCTCTTTGTCCCCAGTCACCCACTCTTGATTATTTTTTAAAGAGTCTACATGCTCAGACCTGAGCTTTTTACTATTAATCAGGGATGAGCTTTATGTTAAAGTCGAACTCATGTTCGACTCGACCAAATTTGGGTGTTCGCAGCAAATTCGAAAGCCGCAGAACACCCTTTAGAAGTCTATGGGAGAAATCAAAAGTGCTAATTTTAAAGGTTTATATGCATTGTATTGTCATAAAAAGTGTTTAGGGACCTGGGTCCTGCCCCATGGGACATGTATCAATGTAAAAAAAAGTTTTAAAAACAGGAGCAGTGATTTTAATAATGCTTAAAGTGAAACAATAAAAGTATAATATTCCTTTAAATTTCATACTTGGGGGGTGTCTATAGTATGACTGTAAAGGAGCGCATGTTTCCCGTGTTTAGAACAGTCTGACAGCAAAATTAAATTTCTAAAGGAAAAAAATAAGTAATTTAAAACTACTCCTGGCTATACTGAATTGTCGGTCCGCAATACACATAAAAGTTAATTGATAAAAATGGCATGGGAATTTCCCCACAGGGCAACCCCGAACCAAAATTAAGAAGAAAAATGCGTGGGGATCCCCCAAAATTGCATACCAGGCCCTTCAGGTCTGGTATGGATATTAAGAGGAACCCCGCACCAAAATGTAAAAAAAACGGCGTGGGGGTCCCCCTCAAAATCCATACCAGACCCTTATCCGAGCATGCAACCTGGCAGGCCATAGGAAAAGAGGGGGACGAGAGAGCGCCCCGTCCCTCCTGAACCGTACTAGGCCACATACCCTCAACATTGGGAGAATGCTTTGGGGTAGCCCCCCAAAGCACCTTGTCCCCATGTTGATCCCCACAACCCTTGCCCGGTGGTTGAGGGGGTCTGCGGGCGGGGGGCTTATCGGAATCTGGAAGCCCCCTTTAACAAGGGGACCCGCAGATCCCACCCCCATGTGAAATTGTAATGGGGTACAAAATTACCCCTACCATTTCACAAAAAAAGTGTCAAAAATGTTAAAAATTACAAGAGACAGTCTTTGACAATTCCTTTATTTAAAGTCTTCTTCTTTCCATCTTCATCGGGTCTTCTTTCTTCGGTTTCTTCCTCCATCTACTTCTTCCTCTGCTTCTTCCTCCAATCCTCTGCTTCTTGCTCCGGTGTTCTCGTTTGGCATCTTCCTCCGTGGCATCTTCTTCCCTGCTTCGGTCTTGGGCTGCTCCGCATCCATGGGAGGCTCCCGCTGTGTGACGCTTCTCTTCTTCTGACAGTTCTTATGTAACGGTGACCCCGCCCTCCTCTGATGCAGGCGTGAGGTTCCCCTTAATATCCATACCAGACCTGAAGGGCCTGGTATGGAATTTCGGGGGACCCCCACACATTTTTTTTCCTAATTTTGGTTTGGTTCGGGGTTCCCCTATGGGAAAATCCTCATGCCGTTTTTA
The DNA here is from genome assembly GCF_037356315.1 of Lithobates pipiens. Taxonomy (NCBI): domain Eukaryota; kingdom Metazoa; phylum Chordata; class Amphibia; order Anura; family Ranidae; genus Lithobates; species Lithobates pipiens. Next base: position 457,932,549 of record NW_027507748.1, on the reverse strand, counting down.
TCAATCAACTGTTATATGTATTGTCGGACCCGACAATTCATTGTAGCTGCGAGTAATTTTAAATTAGTTTTTTTCCTTTAGAAATGTCATTTTGCTGTCAGACTGTTCTAAACATGGGAAACATGCGCCCTTTTACAGGCATAATATAGACACCCCCCAGGTACGAAATGTAAAGGAATATTACACTTTTATTGTTTCACTTTAAGCATTATTAAAAATCACTGCTCCCGAAAAAACGGCAGTTTTTAAAACTTTTTTTTTGCATTGATACATGTCCCCTGGGGCAGGACCCAGGTCCCCAAACACTTTTTATGACAATAACTTGCATATAAGCCTTTAAAATTAGCACTTTTGATTATTCATTGTTCGAGTCCCATAGACTTTAACAATGTTCGCATGTTCAAACTAATTTTTTGCCTGTTGGCATGTTCTGGTGCGAACCGAACAGGGGATGTTTGGCTCATCCCTACTATTAATATATTTGAAGAGTTTTTTGGGGTTTGTCCTACCATCTTGTGCAATCTGTCTTTCGTTTTGAATTTTTTTTTCCTTGATTTCCTTTTTACATACTCTGTTATATTGTTTGTAACATTCAAACAATGATAGCATTCCATCCATCTTATATTTTTTAAAAGCTATTTTTTTATTTATGGCCATTTTAACTTTGGCCGTGAGCCACATAGGTTTTATATTTAGCCTTTAGCCTTTATATTTAGTCTTAAAAAATACATTTTTATAATATGGTTACAATCTTCTCTCATCATCGCAGCGTAAAAATCCCTTTCCCCTTCCCAATTGATATATAAAAAAACTTTAATTCATTGTCAAATTTTGCAAACGTATATTGCATATTTTTTATTTTAAGCACAATTCAGGAAAGACCTGACACGGTGACACCGCAAACAGTACCATTTCCAATGGTTGTCTGTAAGATAGGAACCTTTATATCATCTGCCATAGCCCTCCCCCCATATTTTCCTATTCTACCACCAATAGGGGCTGACCCCTGTCTGACCTGTCTGACCCATTATAATCTAATTCACCCTTCCCCCCACACACAGTCCTAGTTTAAATACTCCTCCAGCCTTCCCATAAACCTCTCCCCAAGCACAGCAGATCCCCTTCCATTTAAGTGCAAACCATCTTTAGCATATAGGTTGCACACCGATGAAAAGAGCCCAGTGCTCTAAAAACCCAAATCCCTCCTTCTTACACCAGGTCTTTAGCAATGCATTCAGCTCTCTAATTACCCCCTGCCTTTCCTGTGTTGCACATGGCACAGGGAATATTTCAGAGACTACCAATTTGGAGGTCCTTTCATTCAACTTGCAGTCTAGTTATTTAAATTTGTTCTTAAGGAGCTTCCATATAATCTGCCATTGGTTCCAATGTGGACCAAGACTTGGTCATGCCCCGCCCAGTAATTTATTATCCACCGCATGCCGAACCCTGACACCAGGGAAGCAGCAAACCATTTGGTTGAGGCAATCCTGGCAACAAATTATTGTATCAGTCATGCTGTTCTCCCGTCTGGGGGAGCAGTGACATCTAGGCTGCCACCTCTGATCTTGATACCCCCACATCTTCACCCAAATTGGCAAATCTGTTAGGGTGTCCAAACCCAGGGCTGGCCTTCCTTTTTCTGTGAGCCCCTACCAGTCCCTCTAACAGTATTAATCCATCTTCCTAGCTGATAATCTTGACTTACACCAACACCCTCCCCATTAACCCCACTAGCCACCTGTTCAGTGAGCAGAGGACCTCTTTCAAGGTTGTCAGTTCTGCCCAGTTTTGCAAGCTTCCAGAAGGACAACCTGCTCACATCTGTAGCAGCGGTATACATCCTAGAGCTGTTGCTTCATTGTTGTATACATGTGGAACACTGTGCACTGCACAAAACCTTCAATGTTGCTAACCCCCATTTTCTCAGTTACAATAATAATATTACTAACAGGAAATTTCAGATGTTACTTGCAGGTTTATTGACTCCCATTATAACCTCCTGTTTTAAACTCTGTTTTTTAACTCCCCACTTAGTCCAGTTCCATTTGGTCAGAGTTGAAACAAAAGTTGGCAAGCTTAAGGATGAGCAGGCTCCAAAATGAGTTCTACAGGAAGTTATATAGGACCTCAAGCACCTATGACCAATTAGCCACTTCCCACCTAAGAGATGTAGGAAAATGTGACTGCTCTGCCAGCATCACCAAGGTTCAGAACATGGAACAGCAACACCAGCTGCAGTGGTGTGCCCCATCCTCCATCTTTCTTAGCTGCCATCAAATTTGTCCAGTGGACCATTAAGGAGATATAACTTTCCTACCATGCTTAGTGAACCACATGTTTGTGGTGGGCCCTGTTATTGAATGCATGCTCTAATATAGAAACATTACCTTTGCTCATGCTGATGAAGGGAAGGTATAGCTTTGTTATGAGTTTTGCCAAGGTGGCATTGAAATGTTGGGTAGGTGAATGATTGGGGAAATCTTTTTCCTCCACTCTAGCAGCTGCAGAAGAGACATCTGCCTTGTCAAAGATCATGCTGGAGACAACAGGTATGGTTTAGAAGTCTTACCCTGAGGTTGAATCCTACACTTGACCTTACTCAGCATGATGCCATGGTGACCTGCTGCCCCTCTTCCACACTTAATGCGCTGTGAGTTAAGCCCCTGTGAGTTGACCCCATCAAACCCCCTGTCAGACTTCCCTCACTATCGCTTGAGGCTATATATATTGCAGCAGTGTATATGAAAGGATTGACTACTTTCCCATGTCACCATCAAAGTTGCATAAAACGAAGGATCCTATCCCAGTTGAAAAGTATCTTTTTACATGTATTTTACATTTGGTACGTGCCCCCCATAACAGTGCCCAGTCCATCTTTCCACCTATTTGTTTGTATCCAGCACTGTTTTTGCCTATTTACCCCCACCACCACCACACACACACACACACACATATAAACCCATACACCATTGACTTCAGTTGGATTCTGATTAAAGTTTGCATTGTCAGGATTTTACAATAGGTTAGACATACAGTTTTATCTAACTGCTAATTAAGTAGCGACTAAGAAGCCAATCTGGTGTTTTTTAGTTCAGTATAATCTGTATGGTTACTTTCATATTCCCTGTTGTACTTTTAAGGAAACTAAATCTTCTCTCAACCACTCATAGTTATCCACCTAGCATGGATTGGACAGAACTATGAAATACTACTACTCCACAAGATTTCTGTTGAGGAGAATTAATAAAAAAACTGGTTTGAAACCTAGGAAAGAAAAGTCTAGGCAGGACAAACATCTCAAATGGGTCTTCTTAATGCAAAGTATGGCCAGTTAGATGTGCATTTCTTGAAAGAAGTTAGTATAAGCTTATAACATTAAAAAATAAATCCTATGTCACACCAAAGACAATTTGTGAAAGACAGTGAGAAGTAACATAACAATATTTAGTTTAGAATTTCATACAAAGGAGAAAAAGTGGTACAGAAAGGATGAGATAAGACAACATTATTCTGCAAAAGGACCAAAGGTACCATCCTGTGGCCATGGTGTCCATTCAAGGATAGTAAGAGTAATGTCAGGAGATTGAAAACATGCTGTAATTGGTCAAGAGGCTGCGACCGTGTCAGGTCTTTCCTGGATTGTGCTTAAAATCATTCTAAGGCTGGCCATACATGGATTGAAATTCAGCTGGTTCAGCAGGAACTGGCTAAATTTCGATCTATTTGTGGCCACTGTGGTTGAACAGAAGTGGATCTACTGAATGACTTCTGTTCAATTGTCCTGTTGGTAATTTTTCACTTGCTCAGAGCTGCAGGCAATAGCCTGCAGTGCTGACCCCACCCACCCCCCATCCACACCGAACGTGTGGATGGGGAATTCAGGTCAGTTTTTTTTTATTTCAACCTACTGGTTGAACGTAAAAAGCTGATCCTAGTATGGACTAGGTCAAGACCTCTGATAGCTTCAGGGAGACCTCTTATGTGCAAGTTTATTTTGTCAAAATCTGTTTTGCTGGTGCTCCATTTTGAACATGAATGTTCTGAGGCAGATGCTATGTTTTTTTAGATGTTTGCTTTAACTGCTGATGTGACTGAGCCTGCCGTGTCTTGATGGTTTCAATTCAGTTAAAGACATTAAGTCTTTTAAAACACTTCTCAATGAGCATGCCTCAAAGTTTTGTTTTATTGTATGACATTCTCAAACAGGTTAGATAGAGAGATAGTATAGAGAAGTGTCAGATCCATGAATAAAGGAATGTGGGCTAGTAGTGAGGGCTGTCATCTCCTTTCCCTGGACTTCCAGACTATTCCCTGGGAAAGCTGTCTTGGCATCTGCTGCGCTTCCTGACCTGTCTTTGTTGTCTGCTTGCATCAGACACCACTCTGGTTTGTGGGCCTTGTCATCCAATCAAGCCTTGCCCAATGCTGGCCCCTGGTGCCAGCAGGTGTGAAATGGGTTGCTACTATTGCAGAGAGGAGCATTGTGGGATTCCCCTGTTCGGTGGGCCAATGAAACGAGTGGAAGGTTGCAAAGCTTCAACTTTCCACTTTCCCATTTGGCAATGCCATTTTTCTATTCCCCGATGCCTGTGGGTGCCAGAGGGGATAGACGGAGTAACACCCTAATGTAGGATTATGCTATCTGTGTCTTAAATTTGACATAAGCAAACTATTGTCAGTAAGAGGTTTTGAAATTCTTACATAAACCTGCCTTATAACATTATAACTCTGTTCTCTCATTATTGAGAATTTAATGTTATTGTTCAATCTTCTGCATTTTTTGATTCTTGCACTCCATTCTGCAGAATGTTTACTGCAGTATTGGGTGGCCTTGTCCTTCAAATGTATTATAATATATCTATTGTATTTACTTTAGTCAAATTAGATAGCAGCGGATCAGAAAACACTTCATAAAGATATATATAAAAAAAAAAAATCACATCAACATCCTATTTTAAACAGTAAACCTTTAATGTGATTATTAAGCCGTTGGTTCTTTATCAGATACATTTGCCAGAAATTACCTTTTTTGTGAAAATGTAGACCCCAATAATTGACCTGCTAATTTGAAAGATTGAGAAGAAAAACACGTACCAAAAACACCAAAATCTGGATATACTATAGTCCATTTTTTTCTTTCATGAAACATATCTGATTCATATGGTATTTTATTTTGGCCTTTATAATTCCCACAGTGGTGTCAGTGCCATTGGGTGAAATAAATAAAGAGCACTTCAGGAAGTTAATAAGAAGACTGATGCTTACAAGTTGCTCATCCCTGGATGAAGAGTTCCCAGAATTGTTTTCATGCTTCTAGACTTGCTAAAGCAGAACCGCCCCACTTCATCTCTCACCTGAGGCTTGTCATCCCTGCCATATTTAAGTGATCAGAGGACAATGCATGTCCCATAAGCAGACCAAGCAGGGCATTCAGGCAGAACAGACTATGTAAATGGGATGGGAAAGCAAAGCAATGGAGAACACTGGTTTCTATTGTCCTGTAGATTTCAAAGGGAAACCCAGCTGCAGCAATTCGGATGTCTAGGGCCTCAGTCGGCCTCAAAACTGTCACTGTGAGGCAACATGTCACGTCAAAAACTTTACTATCAGAATTTATTGTTACGCTCTTCAGTAGTATTTACCATGAGGTTTACTCATGCAGCATACAGAGACACAATTCTTGTATTTAAGCTAATAGTTTTCATGATGCACCAATGGTTACAAATTACTTCAGTGAATAACTGATAGAAATTGATTCTATATTACAAGTGAATGATAGTTCTTAACAGCTCTGATTTGGGAATTATACAAGTTACAATATTAAAGGCTTCCTAAAATGTCATCCTTTAGGCCGCTTGATCTGGTAATGGCACTGTTGAAAATAAAATAAACCAGCAGGTTTGTAAGCATAAACTCTTGATCTGTTTAATAATGCACCTTAAAATGTTAACGTTATTCAATTGTGTTATTGCTATTTTAATTTTAAACCTGTTTGTTTCTTTGTGTTTTTCATTGCACGATACACAGAAGTTTGAGTGTCTGGAATTAGCAACTGATCTTGTGTCATAAGGCAATTCTGCTAATAAAATAATCAGAAATCAGTAATACACTTTTCAATAAATAAGACCTGTTTCAATTTATATGTCTATAAGACACTTTTTTGCATATTTGGTCATACATCTTGCCAAAATAGCAATAACATTTCAGTATCATGATTAACATTATGATAATAAAGGAGATGTGCCAAACTAAATAAGGGAGCTGTCATTTCTGACATCCTACAGAAAATGCTAGGTCTCTGGCTACCACTCGGATCCTCTGATATCAATACCATTTGAATCACTAACCTTAAACATGCCAGTGGCAGGTAAAATCAGAGCAAAGTCTGACCATTTAATCTGTATGCTGACTGTGGGTCATTGACCAAAAGGATTGAAGGCATTAGCCTGTATAATAGCAAGCCAACTGCCCAAAAAAAGCGAAATATAATTTTTGGAGTAATGAACATGTTATACAATTTTAAAGGGCAGATACCATATTGTATTAACCACTTGCCGACCAGCTCACACCGATATATGTTGGCAGAATGCCACGGCTTCGCAAAACAGCGCATGGGTATGTTGGTCCCTTTAAGAGCCGCTGGAGGTACGCGTGCACGTCAGCGGTATGGCAGGGGACCCGATGCGCGTGGCCGGTGGGCGCGATCGCCGCCGGCCACCCGCAATCATGGGCATGAGAGCTAGCACAGAAATATGTGTGTGTAAAAACACAAATCTCTGTTCTGTCAGGGGAGAGGAGACATATAGTTTGTTCCTAGTAAGTAGGAACAACCATATTTCTGCTCCCCACAGTCAGTCCTATCCCCATACAGTTAGAGCCACTAATTAGGGAATTAATTTAATCCCTTGATCGCCCCTAGTGTTAACCCCTTCCCTACCAGTGACATTTACACAGCAATCTGTGTATTTTTATAGCACTGATCACTGTATAAATGTCAATGGTCCAAAAAATGTGTCAAAAGTGCCTGATCTGTCCGCCGCAATGTCACAGTACTGCTAAAAAAAAATCGCAGGTCACTGCCATTACTAGTAAAAAAAATAATAAAAATGCCATAAATCTTTCCCCTATTTTGTAGACGCTATAATCTTTGATCAAACCAATCAAAATATGCTCATTGTGATTTTTTTTACCAAAAATATGTAGAAGAATATATATTGGCCTAAACTGATGAAAAAATTTGTTTTTTAAAAACTTTTTTGGGGATATTTACTATAGCAAAAAGTGTTTTATTTTTTTAATTGTTGCTCTTTTTTTGTTTATAGCGCAAAAAATAAAAAACACAGAGGTGATCAAATACCACCAAAAGAAAACTCTATTTGTGGGAAAAAAAGGATGCAAATTTAATTTGGGTACAGTGTCGACCGCGCAATTGTCAGTTAAAGCAACACAGTGCAAAATTGTAAAAAGTATAAAAAGTGAAATCCCTTGCACTACCAAGTGAATAAACTAAAAAAGCTAATACAACTGCTGCTAGACCTGTAGTATACACAGTGCACATAAATAAATGTAAGTATAAGATGATAAGCACAGATTTCTATACTAGTATTCAAAATACAAGAACTAATAAACTGTGAAGTGCTACTAATCACAAACAATAATAAATAATAAAAAAAGTCCATAAATTCTTCCTAGTAACAGTAAACAGGTGCTTCCAGTTATAATGGATTACATACAAAATCCCTGTGCCTTCATACAATTGCTTAGTGATCCCAGAAGTCTCACCTCTATATGATATTGAATAAGCCTTATTGGTATCTAAAGATGGTGGCGAGCTTCCACTTCCAGACTCACGAATACCAGATCACTCAAAGTTCTGGATGTGGTGTGGTGTTAGGTCAGCCTTACAGATATCATATGGTGGTGACGGGCTTCCACTTCCAGACCCCAAAGTACCAGGTCACTCAGAAGTCCGAATGTCATGTGAGGAAAAATAATGCCTCCCATAGTGTAAAATCTATAAAAAACTGAAGATTTATTAACAGCCAAATGGATTCTTACACAAAGTTAAAAAGCACATGTAAAATGTAACAACAGCATTCCTTTTACATAATTTCCAGTCCGCTCTGTGTTTCCGGCCACGCCCTGCACATTACGTCATGTCACGTGACTTCATCCCCACGGGAGTCTGGAAGTGGAAGCCCGTCACTACCTCTGTTACAAGAAGTGGAAATATAATAATTCTACTAGCATGCTCAATGGTATAATATAAAAAGCACTCTATCTAGGACAGCTGCTAAATCCACAGATAAATGTAATTGCACCCAAATATTCTGACAGGGCATTCAATTAATTTATGGACCCCGCAGCCATGCATGCATACAGAGCATTATAGATTCAATCCATGTGTGCCAAATTCATTCTCTCTGAGTCCACAATTCTTCATGTTCCCATTTAGCCTAGGTTCACATTGGATGGATTTGGCATGCGATATGACATGTCAAATCTCATGCCAAATGGGCGGCGAATGTCGGCAATGGCACCGTCCAAATCGGTGGGACGCTGCACTGATTCCCAAAAGTAGTTTCTTTACTACTTTTGGTGACTTCAGGGTGCGATTTCCATAGAGATCTGTGCAGCAACCTGCCCAGATGTCTCTGAAATCGCCACCGAAGTTGGGACTGACATGCAGTAATTTCATTCCCGCTGTCAGTGTGAACCTGGACTCAATGTCACATGAACTAGCAGGGAGAGCAATATGTCCGTTGGGAATATTTTGATACAGCCCTTAAGTGTACAGCACAGTTTGTCATGGAGCAGGTAATTCCAGGTAGATATAGATTGTCAATTGGTAAATGAATCTGTGTTTAATACAGTAATACAATTACAAAACAGCATCTTAGCATTGCAAATAAAACATGAATAACATAACAAATAAACGTTATATTCTTGTTTGCAAGAATGGAGCTTATTAGAACCCAAATTCTCCTCTGAACCCTAAAGAGGCGAAATCATCAAAATATACAGAAAGTTGATATTTTGAAATGAGTATAATTAAAATTAAATTCAGTTATGTTCATCACTAGAAAATAATTGAGTTGATCAGCCTTAAATTGCTAATGCTTATGGTTTTTCTCTTTCTATTTTTGAGCAACAGAATCCAGAATGCATATGTAAATGTTTCACTTAATTGCTTTGACTGTTGTGTTGCTGGTAATGTGCAGAGCAGTTTTCAAAGATTACTAATATAAAACAACATTGTTGACTCAAAGAAACACCATGTTAGTACATCGGCTTTATAAAAAATGAATAGATGTCACAAAATTGCAGGTTTCTTGATACTGACACTTTTGCTCTCAAACTGACATTTCTAAAAAAAAAAAATTCAAAATCTGCATTGATACTCCTGGTTAGAATTTTTTTTCATAAATATTGGGAATTATATTTGCTTGCTTGAGTACATTAGAAGAGTAATGGTTTTACCACTTTAATGAATAAGCCTCAAGATTTTATTTCAAGATATGCAATAACTGTTTTTGTGGGGTTTTTTTTAACCTAAAGATGTCACTGTTGCAATTGCCCTCTATGGTAAATATTTTAGGAAATGGCTAAAGTCAAACATTTATAAAGACAACCGAGGCATAAATATACGTATATCAGCCTGTGTGGCTGCTATGGCTCCAAGGAGCAGGGAGCCTTGTTACACAAAAAGTTTTTATTTTTAAAGTATAACTAAAAGATAGAGTGGAAAGGGGTTAGATCACCTTTCAGGTTTTTATTGCTGTCTGTGTCCCTGGTATGGAGATTCGCCTTTTCTTTTTGTCCTGTTTACCGTTACCATCGCAAGTGAAAGTAAAAGAAAATCACACATTTTGGGTTGTCATTAGAACAATAAGAGGTGGGAAATCTTCCAATGGGGACACTAGATTTAGTGACAACCGTGGATTCCTTCCTCTCACTTCCTATTTTGGTTACTGGACAAGAAATGAATCGAAATCTCTTTATCCAGAAGCAGATGGCAAAAAAACAAAACAAAAAAACAAACAAACAGGGTTATATTACTAAGAGTCCTTTCACACGGGGCGGATCAGTGCTGATCCGTCCCGTGGATATCCGTTTGCTCAGCGAGGATCACTCTGTCGATCCCTACTGAGCAGGGAGATGACAGGTCCGTCTCTGCACACTGCGCAGGGACAGACCTGTCACAGCGCCGCTCTCGCCTATGGGAGATCGGATGATGACGGACCGAAGTGTCCGTCGTCACACGATCCGATCCGCAGACGGATGGAAAAATAGGTTTTTCCTCCGTCACACTTTTTTGGATTGGAGCGGGTCGGATGTCAGCGGACATGTTACCGCTGACATCCGACGCTCCATAGAGCTCTATGGAGCATCCGTTCAGGTCCGCCTGAAAAACTGACAGGTGGACCTGAACGGATCATCAGTGTGAAAGGGGCCTTACTCTATCCAAAATGAAAACAAAGAATTTACATTATGGGCTTGTGGGTGTTTAAAGAGAAGCAGGAGCTGGATTATTGAATGATGTATGTTACTGCTGATTGTCTCTGAATGTGTATAGTGCAAGTGTCACAAACTGCTGCAGTGATTGTCACTATCTGTATGCTGTTTATAGTTTTTTTTTTTACCTCGGAAAAAAACCCTGGCAGATTTTTACTGCCTTTGACTTGGCTAGGAAAATTTTCCCTCAATTTTCTGTCCTGCTGACTTTTTACGAGAAAGAAAATGAGGGGGAACTCTCCAACAGCAGCACCAAAAGAAATAAAAACACTTTTTTTGAAAGGTATGGGAAAGCTAAATAATAATAAATGTAAAAAAATATTAATACAAATATTTATGTTTATAAGAAAAGAAATATGTATTTAAACAACAGTAGTTTAATACATATTATAGTGCAATATATTATATTAACTATGAAATATTCATTGAAATAACATCAGTATAATAGAAAATCAAGTAAAGTTTACTCAATACAAAATATGTAGATTATGAAATAAAATAAAAAGGGTTATAATACTTGCTTATCTAATTGTAAATTAAAGGAAAAGAAAAGAAATAAAGAAAAACAATGAGGAAGGAGGAGGAAAGAAGTCTGGAGAAAAGGGTATGAGGAGGGTATTGGAGCATAGCCAGATATAGTTACAGCATAATCTGAATATAAAATGTAGTAAGCTAAAGAAAGTAATAAAAACCATACTGCATCATCGAGGTTCACCCTGATGCCACATACACATGACCGAACTTTCCCGGCAGAGTAGGTCCAACGGTCTTCCAGACGGACTTTTGGCGGAGTTCTGACAGACTTCTGAATGAACGGACTTGCCCACACATGAATGGACTAAGTCCATTCGAAAGTCTGTTCGTTTAGAACGTGATGATGTAAGACGGGACTAAAAAAGGAAGTTCAATAGGCAGTAGCCAATAGCTTCCCTTGCGTTGTATTTGGTCCGTCGGACCAGCATACAGAATAACGGTCTTCCCGATAGGAATTGATTCCGTCGGACAGATTTGAAACATGTTCTATTTCTGGGTCCGGCTGATTTTTTTAAAATGAAAAACGATCGGATTAGCCCACACACGATCGGAATGTCAGACGGACTGATTCTGATGGACCTAGTCTGCTGGAAAGTCCGGTCGTGTGTACGTGGCATTAGTTAATTTAGAATCCAGGGATTCCATATTTTGTAGAATGTAGCCATTTTAAAAATGTTTTATTTTTAACTTGAGTTAGTGTTGGGGTATTCGATTTCCAGGCTTTGGCTAAGGTTTGTCTGACCACTGTGAAAATAAAGGAAAGAAGTTTAAATTGGAATGAGGTACAGAAAAAGGTTTTGAATTAATTAATACTTCATAAGGATTTTCAGGGCGATTAGGGCCCAGAACTTTATAGATTAAATTGTAGACTCCTGTACAGAATCAATTTCGTTTTAGACATTCCCACCATATATGTACTAATATGCCAGTCATACTGCAACTCCTAAAACAAATGGATATATCCTGAATGAATTTAACTATTCAGGAATGTACCATAAACCAGTGAAACAAACTTTTGTAGTTGGTTTTTAAGAAATAAGAGTTTATGGAACTATGGCCACTATTATCCCAATATTCTGTTTGTCTGTTTCCAGACTTTTCCTAGGTCCTTTTTCCAATGAAAAATATATGGTGGTGGGGGGGGGGGAGGGGGGGGGGGCTGGACATGGGTCCAGACAGGATAGATTTATAGATTACAGAGAGAACTCCTTGAAGTAGGTTATTCGTTTGACATATACGTATAAAGGAAGTGAGGGATGCATTTGTTTTTGCATGGTTCAAGGATTGGGATAAATAGTTTCTCAACTGTGTATAGTGGGGAAATTCAGAAGAAGGAATGATATGGGATGCTTGTACTTTATGGTAATCTAAAATACTTTCTGGTGTTATGAAACCGTGTATACAATAAAAGCTTGATTTTGTCCACCACTGGAAGCTGTTGGGATCTCGGAATGCTGGCATGAAAGAGGGATTATGTATTATGGTAGATAAGGAGAAGTTAATTTGGTGGAATATATTACAGTATCCCAAATGTTTAAGATCAGGGGTGTTCATAGAGTTTTGTCAATAGATATAGACGAAATTAAGAACGCCTCTATACTAACCCATAATGGACAATGAGCTGTGGTATTATATACTGATAAGGTAGCTATATGGAATGCCTGGTAGTAGTGATGAATATGAGGTACAGCTAGACCCCTTTTAAGTCTTGGGGAAAAAAGGACTTTTTTGATACTCGTGGCTTTGAATCATGCCATATAAATTAAAGTTTAGGAAGGAGTGACATCTTTAATACTGATATGCGGACAAGCCATGACATTTGGTATTTTTTTTCCAGGATTCCTTAGATTTAGAATCATTGATACTAAAGTCAGCGAAAGCAGAGAAATTGTGTATAGTTTTAATCAGATTTGCAAGGGAAATCAGAGGGAACCCCACAGGCTCATAGAGGAAGGGAAAAGCAAACATAGTATTCTGCATCACTTTGCTTTACACCACAAGAATGATACTGTGCTGAAAGTCAAGTGCATAACAGAGGGATCTCTGAAAACGAGAGATTTGCATTATTATGTAGGAGAGAAACCTTCTTGGTTTACAAATTGGGTGCCTTGTCCCCCCAATGGTTTAAATGAGAATTAATTTCAGAACTATGCATTTTTTAGTGCGTTTTCAGTTTTGCAGAAACACACTACAGTCCATTTAACGTGGTTTTCTATGGATGTATTTCAAATCTGTGCATTTTATGGAAAGGGCCGGGGATTCTGGTTTTAGGTCCCATAGGCTTCAATGGATCAAAAATGTGTATTAAAAACGCAAAATGCACCTGGAATATGAAAACTGCAACCTGCATAGGTGTGAATCAGGCCTCAGAAACTGTAAGCGGCCAAAGAAGGGGTTAACAGCGCCCACGTAGCGCCATTGCCGAAACACTTTGCAGTGCTGCCCACTCATTTTAATGGGCAGGACAGTTTAGGAGCGGTGTATACACCACTCCTAAACCACCCCAAAGATGCTGCTTGCTGAGTATAGACCGCTTCCTGGCCTCCCCATGATGTTCTGGGGAGCACTGGGAAATGGTAGGATAAACACCTGCTTGGGAGGTTTTACTTTGGTTGAAATGTTTTTATATATATTTATTTTGTGTTTCATGTACAATGGCTCATGCTCCATTGCTGCTCACTGGGTGTCATCTGCTCGGCAACTATTAATCTCCTTAATTATTTTGGCCAGAGTAAATATGGCATCACGTGATTGGGATACTTTTTCTGTGGTATCCTGGAACATGCATGGCCTCAATTCTAAATTTAAGAGGGCGCTTCTTTTTCAATACGTCAAACAATATAGTCCAGCTGTTTTAGTTCTGCAGGAGACACACCAGGCGGGGCTGTAAGCTAAGGGCTCTGAACAGGCCCTGGGTACAGAAGGCTTTTCATGCCTCTTACTCGACATACACGAGGGGGGGTTTCCAACTTGGTGCATAAGTCTCTCCCGTGTGTCATAGAAGCAGTTCACACAGATCCACTGGGTAGATGGGATACTGGTACTCACGCTATGGCAGCACAGGTATGTCTCCATTGGCATATATGTGCCGCCGCCCTTTAAGTCTGAAATTCTATATACTATACTGGAGAGGATCATCCCCTAATGTCCTGCAAAAATTGTACTGCTGAGCAATTTTAATGCCATCCTTTCCCCAGACTTGGATAGACCCTTACCACCTAAGTCTTTGACTGGGAAGTTGTTAAACTGGGCGTCATCTGTAGGGGTCACAGAAATCTGGAGGTGGAAATTCCCATCCAGCAAAACCTTTTCATGTTTCTCTATGTCAAGTACCTGGTGAAGATCGAGCTGGAGAGAGGGCTTTTCTTGCACCTCCTGTCCGACACCCCTGATAGTGGTGACAGGCAGTGAAGGACACAGAGTTGCACGAGGGCCGATGTAGTGGTCGGTGCTGGCCGGACCTTGACAGAAACCAGATGGCTGTAGAGCGCTGGACAAACTCTAAGGATCGGAGCTCTGTATAGCTGGATCAGCAGATGGAGGCGTAGCCGGGACGTAAGCCAGGAGGTCATCAACAGCCGGACAGAGCAGGTATCGAGACAAAAGGCAGAGGCAGAGATGGGACACAGTCCGGGTTCGGTACACAGATGGGCAGCAAGGTACAAGAGCATCAGGCAATAGCAGAGTCAAACACAAGCTGGGATCAAGTAGGCAGGCGGAGGTCAAGGAGAAGGTTCATGTGAAGCCGGGTCAAGAATAGCTATTTGGCTCCCATACGTGCACGTGTGCGCCCATTGGCGCGCACCTGTGTGCGCCCATATGTGCGCCCATTGGCGCGCACCTGTGTGCGCGCATTGGCGCACACCTGTGTGTGCGCATTGGCGCGCACCTGTGTGTGTGCATTGGTGTGCTTTGGTGCGTGCCTGTGCGCACACGCCAATGCAAGTCCTTCTTTACACTGTACTTTTGCGCAGGCATGCGTCTGTTAGCCGGACTTCTCTTACACTCTACCTCCTACAAAACTGCCTCCAGAATTGACTATTCGTTTGCTAACCCCTCTATGCTAAAAGACGTTCGAGAAGCTGCTTATTTACCCAGTGGCCTGTCTGACCACAGCCCCCAATCATCAGAAGATGCCTGTTTAGGAGGAAACACGTCGGGAAGAGCTTTTGCTTTTGCCACTGCGTTGCCAGCAATTTTACTACATGCTTTTATGGTCATCCTTCACGTGAGTGACCATTTTCATACTTTCAATAAATTGTTTTCTACTCAAACGGTATCACACTACGGGCCCTATCTTTTCTCCTTTTACCTATGTTGGGATGAATAATAACATGTCAGTTCACTGTATGGTCGACATCCATATGCCTGTGTAAAGACAGATCCCTGCCAGTCGATACATGCCAGCAGCCTGAGCCGTTGTCTATCCCCCAAGGTGTGTTTACACCCACAAGCCTGTCAGACTCACTCAGTATAAGCCTAGTTGAGTCAACTGTATCCGGTAAGCCTCTTTCCATATGGTGGTGGATACCTGTAGACAAGTCACACAGTCACTTCATCCAATTTTGAGCACTTATGGACATTTTGTATCTGATTAATTATTATTTGCTTCACAATTTGTGTATCACTATTAGTTTGTGTATTTGAGTTATACCAATCTTCTGTTATATATATTATTTTGGTTCACATCATTATTTATTGCATTCCGCAGCACACATTGTGTTTATTTTGGCAATAGTATTTATATTCATTTACTTTGGCAATATTTATGTGCAATATTTGTATATACTATATTATTTGTATAATATTATCACTTATTTGATGGTTAAACCCATCACCTCAGCGCTGCACACCATCCATTTTTTATTTTGTTTCACTATTTAAGTTTTGTGCTGGCAGCTATTATTCACATCATAGACAGCGTGGGTGGGGGTTGGGGGTATGTATTTCGAGGAATGTGACTGACTTTATTCCACTTAACTTGTCCCCAATAATCAACTCAGTCAGAGCCAAGCTGAAAGCATGGGAGAACCTCCCTCTGTCCCTACTGGGTCACATTAACCTCACCAAAATGAAAATCCTTCCCAAGTTTAAATATTTGTTTTGTGTTGTTTTTCTCCCAACTAAACACAATTTTCTCCTCCTTTCTTTGGGGCCCCACATCCCCCGCTTTAAGTTAACCACCCCAATGCACCCTTGTTCGCAGGGGGGTTTGGCATTTCCGAACTGCCACAAATACTTTATTGCGGTTCAATTAGTCACTGCATTTTGGTGGCTTTTTCCAGATAGATCCAACTCGGCTTGGGCTATTGAGGCTGCGGTTTTGCGATCTGTGGAGGCGTTGTCGAATATCCTTTTGCGGGGTCTGAAGGCTCCATACGAGCTAACCCCTTCCATTCGTACCACCCTTAGGGCCTGGAGGGAAGGCTGCCCTGTGAAAAGTACCCTCTGACTGCTGTATCCTTGAATGCCCCCCTCTGGAACAATCCCAACCTACAGCACTTTCTCGAGATTCCAGACTCTGTGATATGATTCAAGTACCATATTAGGGCTCTCTCAGACATCACCTCAGACCTATCGATATTCTCATTTGATCACTTAATGTCTCATCACAATGCCCCACCCTTCCCTGGAGGGAAGGCTGCCCTGTGAAAAGTACCCTCTGACTGTTGTATCCTCGAATGCCCCCCTCTGGAACAATCCCAACCTACAGCACTTTCTCTAGATTCCAGACCCTGTGATACGGGCCAAGTACCATATTAGGGCTCTCTCAGACATCACCTCAGACCTATCGATATTCTCATTTGATCACTTAATGTCTCATCACAATGCCCCGCCCTCACACAAATTCAGATATCTACAGTTGTCCCATGCTTTCAGGGCTCAGTTCCCATCAGGCGAAAGGCAGCTGGTGCAGTATGACCTGGAGCGGATTTTGCTCTTTGATTGTACAGAAAATCCCACCTCCATGATATATGCACATCTCCTCTGTGTCTCGTCTCCTGAACTGTCCAGGCTAAATCAGCAATGGAGCTGGAATGTTCCGGGGTTAAGCTATGAGGACTGGGGAGATGTATGGGACTTTCTATTTAAAATACTTGTTTCCCTGAGAGACCGCCTCATTCAATACAAGATTGTCCATAGGGCATATCTTACTCCCACTCAGGTGCACAGGATGAGGTCTTCGCTTTCCCTGGAGTGCTGGTGTTGTGACCATGCCCCCGGGGACTACATTCACATCTTCTGGTCCTGTCCGGTAATTACAGTTTTATGCAGGAAGCGAAAGACTCCTCCCTCTATATATCTATGGAAAACACTTGTAAACAATGTGATACCCCTATACAGGAACACCTATATATATATATAGAGGCTGTCCGAAAAAACATGACAGAGTCTGGAGTAAGTGGTTAGCAGAACCCTCTACTGCTGCAGCAGACTAGGAGGCCTCTCTGATATATTTGAAATCCCAATTGAACAATCCTTGCTAGCATGATAATTTAGGTGAACTAGCTCATTATCAGCCCACCCTCGGAGCAGGGGCTGATATCCCTTCCCGGTTAATAGCTAGATGGTGGCTGTGCTGTTGTATGTTTGTATTGTCTATGTGTTTATTAAGAAAAATAAAAAAGTTTTTCAAAAAAGATGCTGCTTGCAGGACTTTTTCTAATGTCCTGCAAGTGCACCGTTCCAGTGTGAAAGCACTCGGGCTTTCACACCGGAGTGACAGGAGAGGCTCTTTACAGGCACTTTGCAGGTGCTATTTTAAGTGGCCTTATTCTTAGTGCAAAAGGTGATTGTTTCAGCTGTCAATTGCAACGAATCAGTAAAATATATTTTTGAAACACATACTATGGTATTTGATTGCCTTTTATATATTGTACTTTCGATTACTAAAGTGCTGCTTTTAACTGGGTTCACGGCTGGGGTGCTGACCATACAGACTTTATTCACTTAAGGAGTTTTGATCAACATGTAGAAGCATGATGAAGGAAATAGCAAGAATGTTTTTAGTTAGTTCTTTTTTACATGGCAAGATAACAAAATGATCTTTCTATGTATGAAAAAGTCAAGGCTTTGGTTTCATTGTTTCCATTAGATCAGTATACAGTATCCCTAAGCCCACTTGTCAAGAAGAAGGATGAGTACAGTAAAATAACTTCAGTTTGAGATGCTGAATTTACATTAGTGTATTATGTCATGGTCATTTACATTTGAATAAAGAAAACAAAAACTAAAAATGAATAAATAAAATCCAAATCCATATCCTACTAAATCTGTGGACACATGGGTATGTGTGTCCCTTCAGATGTCACATATTGCCAGGTTTACACTAAAATGTATTATTTAAGAAATGAGTAATGAGCAAAGTAGCAAACCCCTCATGACTTTTTTTACTGACAAAACATGGAACATTTACTGACTGAGCACATTTTTTGCTGACAGTCGATATCCAAACAGTACAAAAAATATGTAAACAATAACAATACTCATAAAAAGTAATCTGCCTGGCTTATACAATTACAAGGGAACAGTGTAAGAAAAAGTGAGCATTACTGGGTTTATGAAAGTTTTGCGGCACCCTGAGATAGAACAGAAAAACAAGTTCTGCAGCATATGTAGAGTACCATGGCAAACAATGAGCATGGCCACAGTATGCCCAACAGTTGGAGGGGCTTAAAGGGGGATGAATAAACAGAATTTGTGCCCCATTACTGTATACACTGCACAAATATGCCACAGTACCCACAAAATAATTCTAATTACTGTACCACAACTGACATTCTCACAGACAGAAATAAAATTCAGGACAAAAGATTTGTTTTGCAAAACTAACAGTTTCTATTAAAAAAGCTTTTCTGCGCATAAGAAAATACACGTTTTCTGACTGAGCCTACCTTAAAGAAGAACTTCATTAAAACCAGCAACCATACAACATGTATAGCGCATATGGGTAAGGCATAAGTAACAAAAATAAACATATAGAGTGCAGCAATCAAGACGAGCCCCCCATTCATATCTAAGTCTCTCTTTTATCAAACACCCCAGATTCCCCCTTTACATTAGAGCCTGCCAGCATTTCCCTTTACATCAGAGTTCATGATGTACACAAGAGCCCCTCTTAGCTATTCTGAGCAGAACAGAAGCTGTGAGCTAGTGAGTTGGAACAGATCTGGAGGAGGAAGTTCAATTCTCCTCCTCTGAATGCTGGATCCTGAACAAGCTAGTCATTGGTTGCTAAGATGTCAGGTGGCCCTAGCAAACAATAACCTTGAAAGTGGCAGCAGAAGTGTGGCTGCACTGAAGTCCTGGAGACTACAGGGGGAGCCAGCCAAAGTATTTTCACAAAGGGTTTCTCCCATCCATGAACTTCTGTGGATAGGAGAAATCAGGATGCATTTTACAAACTGTCTATGAAAATATGGGTGGTGGGCCAATCAAAATGTATTAGAGTAAAAAACTTCAAAATATGTATATATATAAAAAAACTGTTTCCCAAATACAAAGGCAATTGTGGCAAAATACAATAACCCTCAATTTAAAAAATGTCTTTACAGTATATACCTATGTACCATTGCATTTGAGGAAACTGTTTTTAAATATTTTTGTGGGTTAAAACATGGATATATTTTGGAGTAACAAAAGAAATGCAGTTTTAAAAAACTTGTTTGGTGTGACATGTTTAAGTGTTCTTATTTGATAATGTTCTAAGTTAGACCAATGGTGCAAACTAAGCCCTTGTACACACGGTCGGAGAATCTGTCGGAATGAGTCTTATCGGACCGTGTCGTCAGATAATCCGACTGTGTGTGGTATGCATCGGACTGATTCCGTCCGAATCTCCGTCCGACCCAATTTTCCAACATGTTGGAAATATTTCCCGACCAACTGGGCCGGACGGACCTAATCCGATCCGATCCGATAGAGCATTTTCATCGGACCAAGTGCCACGCATGCTCAGATCAAATTCCTATATCAAAGCTATTGGCTACTAGCCTGAATGTAGTCCCATCGTAACGAAATTATATCATCACGTTCTGAAAGATCGGATTTTTCGTCAACTTGGCCGGACCGTGTGTATGCAACAGTTTCGGACACAATCCGTCGGACTAAATCCGACGGGCAAAATCCGACAGATTTGGTTGGCAAAATCTCCGACCGTGTGTACGTGGGCTTAAAGTGGTGCAGTACCCTAAGCAATTAAATCAATATACATAGAAACCACTAAGAACTAATTATAGTATATCATTTTTTGCTTTTGGTTCACTGCAATCACCATTTTAAAGACTAAAAGAACAAATGTATAGCATGGTCAACTATTAACTCTCAAGAATTATGCATACTTACGGTAGTTAAAAGTTTATCTATATTGCTAAACTGCATAGATCTTTATTTGATTTGGATTTAGTTTCAGGTTAACTAGACAACCTTCTCCTGAAGGATTCATCTTTCTTCCAGCTGTCAGCAAATATCCATAAGACAATTCAGACACTCCAAGTTTTCAGTTGGGAAATCATTTTAAAAAGTTGCTCTCCTACCTTCTCTTCACCTGGAATACTTGGGTCTGGTCTTTGATCCCAAGCAAAGGCTTTCCTTCCAGAAAATAAAATTCTTTCTTTCAGAGTCTGTGCTCAAGCATTGAAATCAAAGAGACATTCATGGTGAGACTCTCTGTGAGAGTTGTAAGCCTCATTGTAGCTGCCTTCAATGGCGATGCCGTTTGCTTAAATTCATGCATGACCCCTCCAACACATTAGTTGTTGACCTGGGATACACATGCTCCTTCTCTTGCCATACCCATGCAGATACACATGCTCCTTCTCTTGCCCTACCCATGCTCCTGTCCAGCCAAACAAGGAATTCCCTAATTTCGTGGATCTCCATCCCAGCTTTAAGAATGGGGGCGTTTATCTTTCCCTATCACTGCAAAGTGATAAGAACAGATACTAGTCTGTCAGGCTGGTTCCAGTTCCTCAGGATCCCGTTCCTCACCGTGCAGAAAACATGGTTACCTGTGGAAGCTCCCCATCAACATCCTCTGTAGATGGGTCTGTTGGCATAGTTCTGTTTGTCTAGTTATTTCCCAACCTTTCTCATTAATTGCTTGCTGATATCACAAGGTCTATGAATACTTTTAAATTACCAGTAAATTCCATATCTTGGAGTACAGGACACAGACCACCCTTCCCTCCATTCTTTGGTTACTTTGCATTACTAGCTACACAACTGAGGATTCACAGAGTAAGGTAGGGTTATAGGGAAGGTGCCCAATGGGCTTGCCAGTGTCCAATTACCTGAACATATGAGCCTATAACACAGGGTCTATGAATACTTTGAAGTAGTAGAAATGCACCTGCACTATGGTTAAATTGAAAATAAATTCACATGATTAAACCAATTAAGTTAAATTGGATTAGGCTACTGCTGCAATGAAGTTGCTGTGTACCATGTAGTGTGAATCCAGAAGCTGATAACCGACTTGTGTTAAAGGGACATTGGCACTGATTATCAGTGTCCTGATTATCAGTACAGTCCTAACAGTGCCCACCAGTGCTGCCAATCAGTACCCATCAGTGCCTCCTCATCAGTGCCACCTATCAGTGCTGCCTATCAATGCCCATCAGTGCCGCCTATCAGTGCCCATCAATGTCGCCTATCAGTGCTCTTCAGTGCTGCCTATCAGAGCCCATCAATGCCACCTATCATTGCCCATTAGTGCCACCTACCAATGCCCATCAGTGCCACCTATCACTTCAGCCTCATCAGTGCCTCCTCATCAGTGCTCATCAGTGCCTCCTCATCAGTGCTCATCAGTGCCGCCTCATTAGTGTCCATCAGTGCAGCCTATCAGTGCCCATCAGTGCAACCTCATCAGCGCACATCAGTGAAGAAGAAAAATTACCTGTTTGCAAAATTTTATAACAAACAATTTTTTTTTTAATTTTCGTTATTTTTTCTGTTTGTTTAGCAAAAAATTAAAAAACCCAGTGGTGATTAAATACTATTAAATATTATTGTAGCACCAATATTTAAAAAAGGGCCCAAATACATCCCTGGGAATTACAGACCAGTTAGCCTAACATCAATAGTATGCAAGCTCTTGGAGGGTATGACAAGGGACTATATACAGAATTTTAGTAATGAAAATGTTATCATTAGCAGTAATCAGCATGGATTCATGAAGAATCTTTCTTGCCAAACAAATCTATTTACCTTCTATGAGGAGGTGAGCTGCCATCTAGATAAAGGAAGGCCCATAGGCGTGGTGTATCTGGATTTTGCAAAAACATTTGACACAGTTCCCCATAAACGTTTACTGTACAAAGTAAAGTCTGTTGGTATGGACCATAGGGTGAGTACATTGATTGAAAACTGGCTACAAGGGCGAGTTCAGAGGATGGTGATAAATGGGTACTCGGAATGGTCAGGGGCGGGTAGTGGGGGCCCCCAGGAATCTGTGCTGGGACCAATTCTTTTTAATTTGTTCATAAACATCTTAGAGGATGGGGTAAACAGTTAAATCTCTGTATTTGCGGACCGCACTACGCTAAGCAGGGCAATAACTTCTCTGCAGGATGTGGAAGCCTTGCAAGTAGATCTGAACAAATGAATGGGGTGGGCAACTACATGTGGCAAATGAGGCTTAATGTAGAAACATTTTAAATAATGCATTTGGGTAGCAAAAATATGAATGCAATCTACTCACTAGGGGGTGAACCGGGGGGGGGATCTAGGATGCAAAAGGACCTGGGGTCCTAGTAGATGATAGTAATGGCCTGCAATGTCAAGCTGCTGCTAACAAAGCAAGTAGAATATTGGCATGCATTAAGAATGGGATTAACTCCAGGGATAAGCGTTAATTCTCCCACTCCACAAGAGTTTAGTCCGGCCTCAACTGGAGTATGCTGTCCAGTTCTGGGCACCAATCTTCAGGAAGGATGTACTGGAAATGGAGCGAGTACAAAGAAGGGCAACAAAGCTAATAAAGGGTCTGGAGGATATTAGTTATTAGGAAAGGTTGCGAGCACTGAACTTATTCTCTCTGGAAAAGAGACGCTTGAGAGGGGATAAGATTTCAATTTACCAATACCTTACTGGTGACTCCACAATAGGGATAAAACTTTTTCGTGGAAGGGAAGTTCAATAAGACACGTAGCGACTCATTAAATTTCAAAGAAAATTAGTTTAAACCTAAACTGCGTAGAGGTTTCTTTACTGTAAGAGCGACAAGGATGTGGAATTCCCTTATACAGGTGGTGGTTTCAGCAGGGGGCATTGATAGTTTAAAAAAAAATATTAGATAGGCACCTGAACGATCGCAAAATACAGGGATATACAATGTAATACTGACATATAATCACACACATAGGTTGGACTTGATGGACTTGTGTCTTTTTCCAACCTCATCTACTATGTAACTACCAAAAGAAAACTCTATTTGTGTGAAAAAATTATAAAAAGTTCATATGGGTGCGGTATTGCATGACTGCGCAATTGTCATTCAAAGTGTGACAGCACTGAAAGCTGAGAATTGGCCTGGGCAGGGAGAAGGTAAGGCAAGTGGTCAATCCAGCGATCTTTTCTATGATATGGACCTGACAAACTCCTTTTCATACTATGCATGCATGCTGCTGCTAATTTCCATGGGTAGCCAGTCTTATGGGGCCTCCAGCAGTCCCATGAAATATGGTTTACATGCACAAGTCCCCATTATGCCTCTAGAATGCCTCATGGGATTTTTAGTTCTGCAACACCCACAGGGACAAACTTTGCCTATCCCTGGTATAGACACTATCTCCAGACATTACCAGGACCATTCAATTCTTCGCATTGCATGTTCTTTCTCCTTGTTCCAATCTCATGTACCCATTGATTGGACCATTGCCATACATCTGGCTACCTTGCAAATATATATTAATCTTATTGACATTTAAAGATGATTAGAAATGGAGATGGGAAATTACATTAAGCATATGTCATTCAGCCCAGATTGCAGTAGAGTGTGAAAACATATGTAAACCCAATCTGTACAATCTCAAGCAATCTTTAACTTATTAATGTAGTTTCAAAATCAATTTTCAATATTGCAGCTACTTTATAAAATAATTAAGGTACTTGTTCAGGCACATGCTGTTAGATCTGATGGTATTCCTGAGTCTGACTCGGGGTGAGATGTAATTACCATAAGTGGTATTCCCAAGCCAGACTCGGGATCGCATCGCTGGATCCATGTAGGGGTTACTTACCTTGTCCCTTGGATCCAGCGATGTCTCCCCGCTGTGATCAGCGAGCCGCCATGTCTCGCTCGATCTGTCACAGTGCCGAGCTCCGTTCCCTGCGAGCGTTGCGACACACGGGAATGGAGTTCGGTGCCAAATTCAAAAAGTAAAAAACACAGTATAGATACAGTATACTGTACTCTTACAGATTACAGTACTGTATGAAATAATTACACATCCCCTTTGTCCCTAGTGGTTTGTACAGTGTCCTGCATGCAGTTTTATATTATAAATACTATTCTTTATGCCAGGATTGTCCATAGCAACCAAAAAATGTCCGTTTACATCAAAAGTGGTTATAGACCAGCTAGAAAACAGTGATAATAAATTAGAACCATTTGCAGAATTGAGCGATAGTAATTTGTGGGGAAATTCGTCATCAAACACTAAAAGTAATGACAGCGACAATTCAGCTTATTTCAGTGTTTTTGATTTGATTACATTATTGGATAATTTTAATTTTTATTATATTACTATTTGTTATAATTATTTATAGTTATTTATTTTATTATATACAGGTATATATATATAATTTTATATTATATTATAATTTATGATTTCATATTTCAAATTTTATCATACCCAGGTTGTCTATTAGACTCTTGTATGGATGGATTTAAGTGAATTATTTCTAAGAATTACAGGCCTACAATATAAAACGCCAAATTTCCATGCAAAATAATTGTACCACTTTTAGCACCTAAAATCTGCAATAATCATACCTCCAGGGAGGTTAACACTGGATGAGGCTAGTATTTTGGTAAAGCTCTTAAAGAACACAATCACACTGTGGCTATGGGGAAAGCTTACCAAAATATAAAGGACCTTTTTATTTTAGCGGTGCTGGGTTAACCCTATTAGAAAGCCCAGCATGATTTCTAAAAAGAGTGTAAAATAATGATGTATACAAATAATTAAACATCAGTTTATAAACTTTTTCCCTTTAAAGGGAATCATTTGTGATACGGTTATAAGTGTATATAAAGTAGGAATGTATGAATAAAATATTAATTCTATTGAAGCTCTGTTAAACACATACAATTGGATAAGCCAGAAGTCAGTTTTGTATGCAAATATATCTTGATTGTGATATACTTTAGTCTTACGCTGCCGGTCCTGCTTTTCACAATTAACCTCAGAGGGCCAGACAATTTTTGCTATTTTTCACTTTTTTATCACGTTTCACTCTATTTTATTTACAGCTTTAGCCTAGGTTCACAGCACTTTGGGTTAGAAATCGTGCGAGTTCAGCTGAACTCGCGTGATTTCAAACTAGCAATGCAGTCTGACTTGGGGGGCGATCTGAGAGACATCTGTAAAGGAACCTGCACAGATGTCTATTCAAATCACCCCAGAAGTCGCCAAAAGTAGCACAGTAACTGCTTTTGGCAAATCGGTACGGCAACAAAAAGTTGGCAATAGCCGCCGATTTGGGATGCGATTTGTCAAATCGCATCCCAAATCGTGCTAATGTGAACGTGGGCTTAATGTTTATAAAATAGCCGCTAATCAATACATTTTCTTAAAGTGGGAGAATAAAAAGAGTAAAAATGATAGTTAGATTTCTATCAAAACATTTTTTTATTTTATATACAAATTCAGTATTTTATATAAAAATACACTAAAATGGAGTTAGAGGTTGGCTTTACATCTACAGTATGCATTGTGGTAACATCTGAACTACAGTACTGTGTGTATGTGGTTCACTGCAAATAAATCAAGTTGAATAAATGTACGGTAAAGAGATTTCAAAGAGAAAAAATCAAGTACTGTGATGCAGTGTAACAACACACTGCAGTGCACATGCACAGTGCACATGCGCAGTGCACATCAGTGTGTACTTTTTACAAAAAAAAACACTTTTTGATGTAAATGGAGCTTTAGTGTGATAGTGTATTACCAAAGGGTGTCTAATACACATGTACAAGTTTTGTGTGTATGCAATGTGTGTGTTGGGAGGGGTATACTTTTTATGTTTTTTTTTTTTTGACGGGCTCCTGATGTTTTCCCTTAGGCTCCTTTCACATGCGGACTGTTCCTTTCATCAGTTCAGTCACATTTTTTCAAAGAAAAAACGGATGAAGTTTGCTTCAGTTTTTCATCAATTTGTCATTATATTTTCATTTGTTTTTACATCAGTTATTTACATCCTCCAGCTAGAGTCCTTAATCACTTAAGTCCCAGAGCTATTTTTCATGCAAAAACGGACTGAATGTCTGTTTACATCTGTTTTTCATCAAATCAGTTTTTGTAACAAAAGAAAAATAGGGCATTGATCCTTTCCAAAAAACTGATGTTGACGGAAAGGGATGTAAACGGATGTAAATGGATGATCATCATTTAGATCCGTTTTTCCGTAGAAATGCGCTGATATCCGCTTTTCATCTGTCAACAGATGGAAATGGAAATGGATACTGAACACTAGGGATGAGCTTCGAGTTTGAGTCGAACTCATGTTCGACTTGAACATTGCCTGTTCGCCTGTTCAGCGAACAGTGAACAATTTGGGCTGTTCGCAGCAAATTCGAAAAGCCGGAACACCCTGTACAAGTCTATGTGAGAAATCTAAAGTGCTAATTTTAAAGGGTAATATGCAAGTTACTGTCCTAAAAAGTGTTTGGGGACCCGGGTCCTGCCCCAGAGGACATGGATCAATACAAAAAAAAGTTTTAAAAACGGACGTTTTTTCAGGAGCAGTGATTTTAATAATGATTAAAGTGAAACAATAAAAGTGTAATATTCCTTTAAATTTCATAGCTGGGGGGTATCTATAGTATGCCTGTGAAGGGGCGCATGTTTCTGGTGCTTAGAACTGTCCCTGCACAAAGTGTCATTTGTGCAGGAAAAAAAGTCTTTTAAAATCACTTGCGGCTAAATTGTCGGCTCCCCGTAATACAGAGAACATTCAATGAGTTTTCTCTGTATTAGCCGACAATTCATTCATTCATTGATTAAAAAAAAATAAAAAAGCGTGGGGGTTCCCCTAAATTCAATTACCAGGCCCTTCAGGTCTGACATGGATATTAAGGGGAACCCCGTGTCAAATTTAAAAAAAAATTGATGTGGGGGTCCCCCTAAACATCTATACCAGATGCTTCAGGTCTGATATGGATATTAAGGTGAACCCCGCATCAAATTTAAAAAAAAATTGACGTGGGGGTCCCCCTAAAAATCCATACCAGACCCGTTATCCGAGCACGCAACCTGGCAGGCCGCAGGAAAAGAGGGGGGATGAGAGAGCGGCCCCCCCTCCCTCCTGAACCATACCAGGCCACATACCCTCAACATTGGGAGGATGCTTTGGGGGTCTGTGACCCCTCAAAGCACCTTGTCCCCATGTTGATGAGGACAAGGGCCTCATCCTCACAACCCTGTTCGGTGGTTGTGAGGGTCTGCGGGTGGGGGGCTTATCAGAATCTGGAAGCCCCCTTTAACAAGGGGACCCCCAGATCCCGCCCCCCCCCTGTTTGAAATGGTAAGGGGGTACAAAAGTACCCCTACCATTTCACAAAGAAAGTGTCAAAATGGTTAAATAAGACAAACACACTTTTGAAAAATTCCTTTATTAAAAATAAAAAAAATAAAAAAAAGATTCCAGCGGTGCTAATTCACTCTTGCTATCCAGCGACCAATCTCCGGGGTCCAGCGATGGATGATCATATCCAGCGACGGGGGATCTCTCAGTCCAGCGCTGTCCATACATCCTTCTTCTGTCTCCACTGCGGAGACTGCGGAGATCCCAGCGCTGACGTTTCTTACCCCGCCCCTCTGACGCTGGAGAGGGAAGCCAGGGGTTCCCCAGTGACGTGTGGGTGACCCCGCCCCCCTCTGATGTAACGCAGGTTTCCGCTACATCAGAGGGGGCGCGGGTCACCCATACGTCACTGGGGAACCCCTGGCTCCCTTCACCAGCGTCAGAGGGGGTGGGGTCAGGTGACGAGTGGCCCCGCCCTCCTAATATAAGAAACGTCAGCGCTGGGATCTCCGCAGTCTCCGCAGTGGAGACAGAAGAAGGATGTATGGACAGCGCTGGACTGAGAGATCCCCCGTCGCTGGATATGATCATCCATCGCTGGACCCCGGAGATTCGTCGCTGGATAGCAAGAGTGGATTAGCACTGCTGGAATCTTTTTTTTTTTTTTTTTCAATAAAGGAATTTTTCAAAAGTGTGTTTGTCTTATTTAACTATTTTGACACTTTCTTTGTGAAATGGTAGGGGTACTTTTGTACCCCCTTACCATTTCAAACAGGGGGGGGGCCAGGATCTGGGGGTCCCCTTGATAAAGGGGGCTTCCAGATTCTGATAAGCCCCCCGCCCGCAGACCCTCACAACCACCGGCCAGGGTTGTGAGGATGAGGCCCTTGTCCTCATCAACATGGGGACAAGGTGCTTTGAGGGGTCACAGACCCCCAAAGCATCCTCCCAATGTTGAGGGTATGTGGCCTGGTACCGTTCAGGTGGGAG
The DNA here is from genome assembly GCF_037356315.1 of Lithobates pipiens. Lineage (NCBI taxonomy): Eukaryota > Metazoa > Chordata > Amphibia > Anura > Ranidae > Lithobates > Lithobates pipiens. The sequence goes on along the minus strand of NW_027507748.1, from coordinate 457,903,755 downwards.
GGGGGGCGCTCTCTCGTCCCCCCTCTTTTCCTGCGGCCTGCCAGGTTGCGTGCTCGGATAAAGGGTCTGGTATGGATTTTTAGGGGGACCCCCTGTCAATTTTTTTTTTTATTTGATGCGGGGTTCCCCTTAATATCCATATCAGACCTGAAGGGTCTGGTTATGGATATTTAGGGGGACCCCCACGTCAATTTTTTTTAAATTTGACACGGGGTTCCCCTTAATATCCATGTCAGACCTGAAGGGCCTGGTAATTGAATTTAGGGGAACCCCCGCGCTTTTTTTTATTTTTTATCAATGAATGAATGAATTGTCGGCTAATACAGAGAACACTCATTGAATGTTCTCTGTATTACGGGAGCCGACAATTTAGCCGCAAGTGATTTTAAAAGACTTTTTTTCCTGCACAAATGACACTTTGTGCAGGGACAGTTCTAAGCACCAGAAACATGCGCCCCTTCACAGACATACTATAGATACCCCCCAGTTACGAAATTTAAAGGAATATTACACTTTTATTGTTTCACTTTAATCATTATTAAAATCACTGCTCCTGAAAAAACGTCCGTTTTTAAAACTTTTTTTTGTATTGATCCATGTCCTCTGGGGCAGGACCCAGGTCCCCAAACACTTTTTAGGACAGTAACTTGCATATTACCCTTTAAAATTAGCACTTTAGATTGTGAATGTTCGAGTCCCATAGACTTTAATAGGGTTCTAAAGTTCACACGAAGTTTAAGTCTGTTCGCAGGTTCTGGTGCGAACCGAACAGGGGGGTGTTCGGCTCATCCCTACTGAACACAGAAGTCTTCAGAAATAAGACTTTCCCTGTTCATTCACAAGATGAAGATATAATAAACATTTATGTAAACATTAATGTTTACCAATCCCTTCATTTACGAATGAACACTGGAACGCTCAGTTCTGAGAGACATTCGATCCTTCCCCCCTGTGTGCATGCAATACGATCCATTCCATAACCCACAATTCCTGCCAATACATGCCGGGGTAAAATAGCGGGGATTGAAAGGCAAACTTAAAGAGATCAAATTGCTGGCACACAGCGGGGAGCATCAGAGGCAGGCAGACCACACTGTGGATCCGAGGAGGGGGTCACATATTTAATCAATAACTGTGATCAGCGGTTTGTCAACTAGTGATTACAGTTATTCATTAACCACTTAAGCCCCGAAGGTTTTACCCCTTCATTACCAGGCCATTTTTTCCGATACAGCACTGCACTACTTTAACTGACAACTACGCAGTCATGCAACGCTGTACCCAAATAGTAATGGCGGCGATCAGTGTCTGATAGCGAGACTGCAACATTGTGGTGGACAAATCAGACACTATTGACACTTTTATGGGGACCAGTGACACTAATACAGGGATCAGTGCTAAAAAAAATGCACTGTCGTTGTACTAATAACACTGGCAGGGAAAAGGTTACCATCAGGGGCAATCAAAGGGTTAAATGTGTTCCTAGAGGGTGCTTTCTGGTGGTACATAATTTCATGCTAAAGGGCCGCCTTGCCGCAGTATATGTACGTGGGGTGGTCCTTAACCACTTGCTTACTGGGCACTTAAAGCCCCCTCCTGCCCAGACCAATTTTTAGCTTTCAGTGCTGATGCACTTTGAATGACAATTGCGCGGCCATATAACACTGTACACAAATGAAATTTTTATCATTTTTTTCCCACAAATAGAGCTTTCTTTTGGTGGTATTTAATTACAGCTGGGAGTTTTATTTTTTGCTAAACAAACAAAAATAGATGCAAAAAAAAATCATGTTTCATAGTTTGTTATAAAATTTTGCAAACAGGTAATTTTTCTTCTCATTGAAATGCGCTGATGAGGCGGCACTGGTGGGCGCTGATAGGCTACACTGGTGGGCACTGATAGGCTGCACTGGTGGGCACTGATAGGCACGGATAAGGTGGCACCGATAGGCACAGATAAGGTGGCACCGATAGGCACAGATAAGGCGGTACTGATAGGCACAGATAAGGCAGCACTGATGGGCACAGATAAGGCGGCACTGATGGGCAAAGATGGGCACAGATGGGCGGCACGGATGGGTGGCATCGATGGGTGGCACGGATGGCCAAGGATGGGCACCGATAGGTACCACTGATAGATGGGACTGATGGGCACTGATAGGTGGCACTGATAGGTAGCTCTGATAGGTGGCACTGCTGGGCACTGATGGGCGGCACTGCTGGGCACTGATGGGCACTGGTAGATGACACTGATGGGCACAGATATGTGGCATATGAGGTGCAGCACTGTTGTTGAGGCAGATTGTGGGCACTGATAGGTGGCACTGTGGGCACTGATAGGTGGCACTATGGGCACTAATGGGTGGCACTATGGGCACTAAGGGGTGGTACTGATGGGTGGCACATTTACTATATATATGTTGCACTGGCAGGGGGCAGGTGGGCATTTATGGCTTGGCCGTGATCGGGACTGAAGTCCCTCTCACGGCCGCCAGTGATCGGCTTTTTTTTTTCTCCTCGCGCTGTCAGCGCGAGGAGGAAAATAGCCGATTACCGGCTCTGTTGTGATCACATAATCAGCTGTCATTGGCTGACAGCTGATCACGTGGTAAGGGGTCGGGATCGCTCGTGCATGGGACGACGTCAATAGACGTAGTCCCGGCAAAGGAGGCCCGTGCTGTAGCCGTCATTCGGCTATAGCGCGGATCTCTAGTGGTTAAGCAGTTAATTAGGTGAGTCTAGTGGATGCTTCTGCTATAAGTTCATATTCACTGAAATGGCCTTGAGGATTTAGCCTAATGGAATGTCAAGAATGTAAGGGTTACTGAGCTGACCAGATGCAAGCAATTCTCTTTAAACCTAGTGAAAGGGTTCAAATATATACAGAGCCTTTGTTCAGTTTTACCTGGAGAAGCAAGTGGTAACATCCCTTTTTTTGGTGGTCTGCTCTCCAATGGAGTGATTTCTCTTTACTTCATGTCTCAAAGACACAACAGGGAGTGAGACAAATCTGTGTAATGTGAGAGGAAATTCACTCTAAAGACTCGTACACATGATAAAAAAATGTTTGTGGCATGTTAGTCTCATATAGAAAGTGAAGAGGTTACTCACAATACGAACATTTTCACATGACAGAATACAACGTCAGAAGTGACGCAACGTGTTGAATAGTTTTTTTTATGTATTCTTTCGTTTCTGAGCATGTGTAGTTTTACTCTTACAATTTTTTTTGTATGAAAACTTGACTGATGAAACAAAAATCGGACGTTGAGTTCACATCCAACAAAATATGTACAGTCTGTACATCTAGCCTTTGTCTGACAAAAAGCAAAGTCGGCTGTCAAAAGCACCGTATTAACATTCTGAAAATCAGCAGACTGCTTGTGATACAAATTTTTCCATCCGATTTTCATATCATATATACAGACTGGCCTTTAGACTGCTGTCACCAGCTGTGCCATGAAACCTGCACATATTCGGGTTTTTCCCTCACTTTCAGTCCCAATGACAATGGGTTTAGAATAAATAAAGAGGGTGAAGCTCCCAAGCAAGATAAAACACAGAAAATTATAATTAAGAGTCAATTTGTTTTTAAAAAAGGTTTTAACTTTAGACAAAATTTGAAGTGGAATAAAAAAAAAAAACGTAACAAAAGATAAGTGTTTATAAAAAGCAAATAAAAACACAAGCATGGTCTCCAACATATTTGCATTCATTAAGTAAAAAGAGATATTACAGTTGGAATCCAAATGAAATGTTATGAATGACCTCCATTGATTGAACTGTTTAATAAGAATGGTAAAGAATACAATACAGTGCATTAAAAAAGTATTCACACCCCTTGAAATTTTCCACATTTTGTCATGTTACAACCAAAAATATAAATGTATTTTTTGGGGGATTTAATGTGAAAGACCAACACAAAGTGGCACATAATTTGTGAAGTTGAAGGGAAATTATAATTGTTTTTCTAAATTTTTAACAAATAAATATGTGAAAGTGTTGGGTGCATTTGTATTCAGCCCCTCTGAGCCAATACTTTGTAGAACCACCTTTCACTGCAATTACAGCTGCAAGTCTTTTTTTTGATGTCTCTACCAGCTTTGCACATCTAGAAAGTCAGATTGGATGGAGAGTGTCTGTGAACAGAGGTTTGCAGTTGTGCCATACTCTTTCCATTTTCAGGTGATGGATTGAACAGTGCTCCGTGAGATGTTCCAAGCTTGGGATATTTTTTATAGCCTAACACTGCTTTAAAGTTCTCCACAACTTTATCCCTAACCTGTCTGGTGTGTTCCTTGCCCTTCGTGATGCTGTTTGTTCACTAAGGTTCTCTAAAAAACCTATAAGGGCTTCACAGAACAGCTGTATTTATACTGAGATTAAATTACACACAGGTGGGCTCTATTTCCTAATTAGGTGACTTCTAAATGCAATTGGTTCCACTAGATTTTAGTTAGGAGTATCAGAGTAAAGGGGGCTGAATACCAATGCACAACCACATGTTTCAGATATTTATTTGCAAAAATATTTTAAAAACATTTATCATTTTCCTTCCACATCACAATTATGTGCCGCTTTGTGTTGGTCTATCACATAAAATCCCAATAAAATCCATTAAAATCCATTTACGTTATTGGTTGTTACATGACAAAATTTCAAAATTTCAAAATGTGGAAAATTTCAAGGAGTATGAATACTTTTTCAAGGCACTGTATGAAAAATAAATAGAAAGCAAAGCAATGTATAAAAACCTTATGCACCTCTTCTTCTCCTCATCTGAATCTAGGCTACCATCTTCCTCATAGACGTTATAGGTGGCTGGCTTCTTTTTCTGTGTTTTCATTGCTGGCCACTGGTGATGTCAGTGCCAAACCTTGCAAATATATAGTACAAGATCTGGCGCTGTTATTGTATATATGTTGCCATGACTATGGCAACATATGAGCTATTACAATACCAGAGATTCATACAAACATAGGAATATAGAAAAGTGATGGCAGAAAAAGACTGAACATTATGTTTGGGCAGGCTCGATGAACTACTCAGTCTTTTTTTGCTATCACTCTTCTATGAAAATCTGATATCGTAATGCCTCTTATGCTTCCATAAACTGGTGACCTAATCTTCATAGGGAATCTGTAAGGCTAGGGCTACATTACCAGTGCCTCATGAAACCAAGAAGTAGGATTATATTAAAGATAAGTAACTACTAAACACTTTATTTTGACAAATCACTGTAAGATCATTTCACATCAGCACGCAGCGCTGTATGTTTATATGATTTTAGTGAAAAGGGGGAATGATCCGCTCCAACTTTTTGAGCAATAATACATAAATTAATTAATTATTATTAATTAATTATTTATATATTTATATGAATTAATTATATTAACTAAATACACCAATTATAAATCCAGTTCTCCCAATTCCATGCATTGAAGTCCAGGATAATTGTATAGCCAATCAATCTATTACAAGTGTATATATGACATTATGCGCATTCATCCCTGTTTGTTTTGTAAATGTTAAAACACAGAGCTAAATTCTTTTTCTCTTTATTGTAGGTGAAGAAATTGTGGATCTTCTGATCATTATACATTTTGTGACTACAAATGTGTCATCTGCAATTCTATCAAATTTAAATCTACGTTATAGACTTTTTACAATCAAGGGGGCACAAACATGAGCTTTGCAGGTGATTTTGTTATAATGCAGTGCAGTTGTATGGGCATTGTACAAACATTCCATGAGTTACTTCCTTATTTGTGAACAGAACCCTGGGATGAAAATACACGTGAAGCGTATATAATTCATGCATTTTATGTGTTTGCATACTGTATTACTGAAACCAGTAGACATTGTGTTTCAGCCAACATGGAGGTAAAGAGCCAGAAGACAAACAATTTGAGTACCGGGTGGTAATTACATCCATCTGATATGTGTGTTTAATGTATTTTTTACACTGTATTTTATTGATTATATGTATATTTTTGGGTTTTTTTTTATTGGCTGGCTGTAGAACAAAGAGAATAGATTGTTTATCCTATTAATAATAAAAATTTGACTTGCCATGCACACAGTCTAAATCACACTGTTAACCAGCTTTTTGAGCTTTGCCCACTTAGATATGCCACACCCAATTAGGATACAACCCCTCCTTTCAGCCCCTGCCAATGTTGGGTTTTCCATAAACCTTAGGTTTGTCCAAACCTTAGGCACTTCCTTTTCTGATACTCATCATATAGCAAATAAGAAGACATTTCCTAAAACAGTAACAGATAACAATTCAAAGATGTCAGAATTCTAACCATATCTCTTTCTTCCCAAAAGTCATGAGCCTTGAGCTCGTCATCCTTCAGTCACAGAGTTTACAAAATGCCATTAAAGGATTTAGGAAAAAAATATATAATGCACAATTAAATTTCATCCACTTAGAGCACTATGCACTTCATAATATTGCAATCTAAAGTAAAAAAAAAAAACATTATAAACAAAGAGTATTTTAAACCATCCTCCTTTCAAGTTCATGACCTAAATGCCTACATGTGAACCGTTTTGTTTGTCTAAATATTTGTAACTCTTTTAGTTTACACACATAGCCAGTATGGTGACACCATATTCATTACTGTGGCTTGAAGCTTCCTTAGTCACCAACCTTCATGTTGGACTATTGAGTTCCTCTTTGTATTTCCCTTTCCCTGATAGTCGTCAAAACACTTTTTCTTTTCAGTTCCAAGTACGTAAAATATATGCACAGCACTATGGAACTTAACAGTGCCTGAACGACTCACTTACTGTCTTTGATCTGACTTCAGTTAAGCAAGAGATTTTTCCACAACAGAAACAGAAATATAGCCAAGATTTTTGTATTTTAATCTGCAATGAATAAAATAATGTGAATAAAAACTAAATTGCTTTGTTTACTATGTATTTGCATTAATAAAAATAAATAAAGTTAAATGTTAAAATGCCACATAAAAGTCTCTGCTTAAAGGGAGCTTTCAAGAAAAATGGATATCATGGGTCTGTTTGTGACACCTCTCTTTACACAACACATAGTGATCTCCTCTTCTCCATGTTCACGGATTTTATCAGTACTGATTGCTGCAATTGGATTCCATTTTTTCATCTAAAAAAGAAGGCCATCAGCTGTTAAAAGTTGTTATTGAAGCAAAAATACAATTGTCCTCCATGAAAAAAGCTGTGTCCTATTGCTATTTACATGGGGCTTTGGAAAGTGGGCACCCATGATCTTTGTTACTACATGAATGGCTCCAAACAGTTGACAAAGTCAAGGACAAATTAAAGATTTTGAAGGGAAATCTAATGTCCAAAATAAATTCAGCTTTTTAACGTTTTATATAGAATTGGGAAGCAGCTAGAATCAATGGGTCAATTTTGCCTTAACTTCCTGTCTCCTTGACAATCAACACAACGACTGAAATGGCAGTAGAAGTTCAAAAAAGTTGCTAACACTTCCCCCCTAACTCTTCAAAAAAGTGTGGGGAGCACAGAACTGTGAATGCAGTATACTTGTATGCAGGGGTGTTGTTTTGAAGAAGGCCACGTTCTCATGTGGGCTTGACTTGGAAGCAAGCTTAGCCAGTGGAGAGCAGAAAGGGCTTGTGGTCTCTTTGACAGGATATCGAAAAAGAGTTTCAGATACTCCTACCTAAAAGGATGCACAGTGGAACAGCTGCAAAAACATGAGCCACTTGACATCTAAGAGGATTAATGAATGAAGGACCTTATGAAAGTGTAAAGACAAGTTGTTTCTAGGCATATATAATATGGTATACATATTTGAATATGATTGTGGGAGGGGGTTTTGGGATGTGGCAAACATGAATTAATGACTAAAACTGCCACTGGTGTTGTATATATACATAAAATAGTTTACTTAGTTTAGTGCACTTACAAAAATATATATATCTTTGAAGGAGAAATCTGTAATTGCAGATGGCTACCTTGAGAAATATGATGAAATTGCTTAAGATGTTTTTCCATTCAATTTGTTTTTAATTACGTGCCAAATGTCATTTCTGTATGAAGAATTCAATATAGTGGCAGTTATTGCTGTGCTGCTGAGCACACTAGTGATCACATGATCAACTATTGCTTTTATTATGTCCATGGATGATTGACATAAATTATATCTGCCTTCTTCCCCACTCCATGAAAGATCAGACAGTGTTTAACCATATCACTAGGCAGATGTGACACTCCCCAATGGAAATGTCAGCTTCAGAAAATAAAAAACTAATTTTTGAAATGAAGAAACACAAATTTTTACACGAAGTGGCAGTAAACTGTTTAAAAACATTTTGCCAATCATTTGCAAGGAAAACTGAAGAAAATTTTTAAAAAGAAACAGGATTTTTGCTTGTATATGATTGGATGCCAACCTCAGTCACCTCATTCACAAAGCTAGGAACAAAATTCACATCGCTTACTGAATGAAGTAAAGCTATGCTGGCTTTTATCAATCATATGCAAGAGAAATACTATTAAAAAAAAATTATTCATTGTAAATGATTGGCTATTCTTTGCGAGGTGAATTTCCATTTTGTTTCACCTCATTCACTAAGATAAGGGAAAATCATGAACATGCTATACTCCTTTAGTAAATCAACACCATCACCAAGAATGTGTCAAATCATAACAGACAAAACTTAGGCGAAAGTTGGATAGGAGCAGGAAAGGTGGAGTATGGGTGCTTTCATAAAGAAAAAATTATTGGGATTAAAAAAAAGAAATGTAGAAAGAAATAAAAAAGTGAGAGTGGCAGCCAAAGAAAGAAAAAACGAATGCCATGTACACATGACCAGACTTTCCGGCAGAATAGGTCAGACAGAATCATTCCGTTGGATAGTCCGATCGTGTGTGTTTCAAATCTGTCCAGCGGACTCAACTCCTACTGGGAAGACCGTTCATCTGTATGCTGATCTGACAGACCAAATCTGATGCAAGGGCAGCTATTGGCTACTAGACATGTGCATTCGTTTTCATCCGAATGCATTTTCGTCCAAATTTCAGGTATTTTCCTTATCGTTTTAACAAACGATAACGAAAGTGGTGAATCCAAATAACGACATAAACAAATGCTTTATTTTTGTGTTCATTGTGACAACAGTTCGATATAGATAGGAGATTCGACATTACGCTGACAATAATTATCTGTGTCTATCAAACCTGTGGTCGAATGTGCCTAACCTAAAGTCTATTAATCCAGGATTATTCTACATAGAGAGAAAAGATTTGACATAGAGAGAAAAGATTTGACATAGAGAGAAAAGATTGATGCTAGAATTGGGTGGGGGAAGTAAAATAAAAATAATGATGATGAAAGTTATTGGCTGATTTTAACCAAAGAGGAGGAGCAGTAAAATAACTAGAACTAAGTACACACGTACAGCCAACTTACTTTCACTTAGGATTGCTAGCAGAGAGAGACACAAACACTGAATCATTTCAGAAGACAGTTAATCTTAGCTGGTCCGTATGTCAGAGAACCTGAATTATTTAGCAATTAAGCATAAGCAAAGCAGCAGAACAATAGTGAAGCAAGCTACAGTTCAACTTAACTTTTTCATAAAAATCTGCTGCTATTGTGTTGGTGTTGTGAACCTGATAGTGATACTAGTGTTGGTAGTGTTGTGATAGCCTCAGAGGCTATGTTGGAGGGGGGGGGATTTATTATTATAGATTTTATATTATAGATTGAGATACTATATAGATTCTATATACCCTATCTTGTTACCTGTCTGATCAGTGATCACTATCACCAGTCCATTTTCTGTTTGAACTATATACATTCAACATGAACAACAAAGAATCGACAAAGCAGCGAAAAACATACAAACGTTGAATCTTTGGCTTTATGGTGTCTGTTGAAAGTTTTAAGAAGTTTTGATGGAGCAGCTAAACTTTACAGAGTCATACAGTTTAGTTGCTCCGTCGAATCTCCTTTGAACATTTGACAGACACCATAAGCCTTCAATGACAGATTTGACCTTAATTAATTTGGATTTTCGGACGAATGCAACTTTTAAGGAAAAACTAAATAAATAAAAACGAATTTCGGGAGTAACTAAATAAATTTATTTTTCGGACGAAAATGAAATGCCGAAACAAAATATTTCTGTGTGCGCATGTCTATTGGCTACTGGCTATTGAACTTCCTTTTCTAGTCCCATCGTACATCATCACGTTCAAAACAAATGGATTTTAGTCCGTTCATTTGTGAGCAAGTCCATTCGGAAGTCTGTCGTAACATCGTTGAAATTTCATTGGGAAGACCGTTGGACCTTCCTCTTCTGCAGGAAAGTCCGGTCGTGTGTATGCGGCATAAGGCCTCTTGGCCCTTCCTGATCATAAAGTCCTTGGACCTGAAGCTGAGGTGTATCCAGGACTGCCGAATGCCTAACATGGCACTTTACTTAGGAGGATTACTGCCATCACTAGTATTAAAAAAATAAATAAATAAAAAATCCAGTATATATACCATAGTTTGTAGATGCTATAACTTTCACACAAACCAATCAATATACACTTATTGGATTATTATTATTATTATTATTATTTTTTTTACCAAATACATGTAGCAGATTACATTTTGGCCTAAAATTATGAAGAAATGTGTTTATTTTTTAAATATTGTTTATTGTTATTGTTTATATTGTCTTTTTTCAATTACAGGTAGAACAATGCTAATTAGCAAAAAATTACCTGGTCATGAAGGGGTAAAACCTTCTGGGGCTTAAGTGGTTAAAGGGTTTAGGTGGTTCTAGCTGGAAGTTGATATGGATACATTTAACCGCTTCCTGACTGCCTCACGCAGATATACTGTGGCAGAAGGGCATATACAGGCAGAATCACGCCGGGAGCTCCTTGAGCGTGATAACCAAGATCGTCTCACGGAGAGTAAGAACGGGGGAATTCTAATGTAAACAAGCATTTCCCTGCCTAATGACACTGACACTGACCTGTGATCGAGAGTGGTGATCAGTGTCGTGTCACACAGTTAGAATCACTCCCTAGGACACACTTAACCCCTGCAGCGCCACCTGGTGGCTAACCCCTTCACTGCCATTCACATTTACACAGTAATAAATGCATTTTTAATTGCACTGATCGCTGTACAAATGTGAATGGTCCAAAAATCGAACAAAATTGTCCGATGTGTCCGCCATAATGTCACAGTCCTGATAAAAATCGCTGATCACAGCCATTACTAGTAAAAAAAAATATTAATAAAAATGCCATAAAACTATCCCCTATTTTGTAGACGCTATAACTTTTGCGCAAACTAATCAATAAACGTTTATTGCGATTTTTTTACCAAGAATATGTAGAAGAATACGTATCGGCCTAAACTTAGGAAAACATTTGTTATATATTTTTTGGGGATATTTATTATAACAAAAAGTAAAAAATTATGTGTTTTTTTCCGAATTGTCGCAATTTTTTTGCTTACAGCTCAAAAAATAAAAACCGCAGAGGTAATCAAATACCAACAAAAGAAAGCTCTATTTGTGGGGGGAAAAGGATGTCAATTTTGTTTGGGAGCCACATCGCACAACCACGTAATTGTCAGTTAAAGCGGCACAGTGCCGAATCGCAAAAAGTGCTCTGGTCTTTGGTCAGCCAAATTTCTCTATTTTTAAATTAATTAGGGGGCAAAATTCTTACAACTCCCCAGTAGCATATTTTAAGGCTTCATCAACCTTTGACTAAAGATAATATCTTAAAACAGTAACAGCTTTTCTATTAATGATTATTAGAGCTGTAGATCCTCAATGTCCCAGTAGGCAGTCAAACAGACTGGAAGACTAGCACCCAGCATAACTTTGTTTGCAGCGATATATGGGCAGGCCATATATACAGGGCCTCTCTAATTGGATTATGGCAGCAGTCTCATCTGAGCACCCCTAACCCCAATGCAAGTCAGTCAGGACTAGGAAAGTGTTAGCTTCCAAGGTTTGTACTTTTTTGTATATTTTAATGGGGGTGAAACGAAGGAGAGGGCCAATAGATTCAGAAAGAATAGCAGTCTGTTACGGCTGTACAGATGATAAGATGACTCTGTGCCAGATCAGACTTGATTAAAACTGTGAGTTAAAGCAGAGTTCCGCTGAAAAAGAATATTTCAAGTCAGCAGCTACAAAAAGTGTAGCCGCTGACTTTTAATAATTGGACATTTACCTGTCCCACAGTCCAGCAATGCGGGCGTACAAGGCCCCACTCCTCTCGCCCTCCTCTCCACAGCACTGGCATTCTTACTGTGGGAGCCCCGCTGTGGCTTCACAGCCAGGCATGCACTGCACATGCACGAGCCATGCCGTGTGCTTTGAATAGCTGGGCAATCTTCTGGGACCTGTGACGTGTCCCAGAAGATTGCAGGGAAGGGGAAGAGGTAATCTTACTTCTGGTGCCACGGAGCCCTGGGAGGAAGTGGGAGCTGGATGCCTCTAAAAAGAAGGTATCCGCCAGTACTGAAAGTGGAAGTTTAATTTTTGGGTGGAACTCCACTTTAAAAATTTTTTGTCCTCCATCAGCCTTATAGCTGTGTGAAGTTCCATACAAAGGAAGCCACTGTTCCTTTACTTGTCTTACTGATAATTTGTAAAAAAAAGTCTCCCCACCCTGTCTCCTCTCAGGAGGCAAAAATGACATGAGGTCAACATGAATATACAAAAAGTGTCTTTGGTATTTGACCTGAGATCATTTCTGATTAGGCAAGCCCAGAGTTTAGTTGTCTGAGGTACTATCAGTAACAGTCTGCTTGCTCTTTCCCTTCAGCACTCAATGGAGGGGGATGTGGAGGGGGCAGGAAAGGTTGGCTCATGTTCTCAGCGGTGTGCTTAGAGGCTGAGCTAGCTGCTGATCATGCATCTGGGTGGATTCCGACATTGAAGTTGGTATCTCCCTGGAGTCTGGACCAGCTGAGGGACGTCACCTGAAACAGGAGACTTTAGCAGGTCATGCCTGTGATCTCCAGGTGAAGTAGGACCAAAAGAGCTTTAGCCCTACTTCTCCTTTAAATACAAATCTAAATAAAAAAGATAGTGACTGTGACTGTGGAAAAAAGATGGTTCATTTATTACATATAAATATAATGAGTGACTTGTCAGACTGGTGAGAGAAACCGCTAAGGTAACTGAGTTATAAGCTCCTAGTTGGGGACTAGTGATGGACGAACTTCCGACGGGACGTTTCGCGAACGCGAAACGCGAACGGGCACAAACGTTCGCGAAAACGACCGTTCGCCGCGGGCTCCATTGACTTCAATGGGAGGCGAATTTCGCAAACCTTTAGGTCGAATTTGCGGCCACGGGGTAATTATTAGGGGGTAGCACGTAGTCCCACCACCTGGACAATAGCATAATACATGTATGAGGTGAATTTGGGATCGATAACTACAAGCATTTTTTTTTTATTTGGGAAATTGTTCTGACAATTCAGGACTATGGAGCTAATGAAGGCAATGGAGGAGAGGGAAGGTCAGGGACCAGGGTAGGCAAACAAGAGGGTGCAGGAGATACAGAGCACTGACAGCAGCACCGTAATACAGAGCACTGACATCAGCACCGTGACATACAGCGCTGACAGCAGCTCCGTGACATACAGCGCTGACAGCAGCTCCGTGACATACAGCGCTGACAGCAGCTCCGTGACATACAGCGCTGACAGCAGCTCCGTGACATACAGCGCTGACAGCAGCTCCGTGACATACAGCGCTGACAGCAGCACCGTGACATACAGCGCTGACAGCAGCTCCGTGACATACAGCGCTGACAGCAGCTCCGTGACATACAGCGCTGACAGCAGCTCCGTGACATACAGCGCTGACAGCAGCTCCGTGACATACAGCGCTGACAGCAGCTCCGTGACATACAGCGCTGACAGCAGCACCGTGACATACAGCGCTGACAGCAGCTCCGTGACATACAGCGCTGACAGCAGCTCCGTGACATACAGCGCTGACAGCAGCACCGTGACATACAGCGCTGACAGCAGCTCCGTGACATACAGCGCTGACAGCAGCTCCGTGACATACAGCGCTGACAGCAGCTCCGTGACATACAGCGCTGACAGCAGCTCCGTGACATACAGCGCTGACAGCAGCTCCGTGACATACAGCGCTGACAGCAGCTCCGTGACATACAGCGCTGACAGCAGCTCCGTGACATACAGCGCTGACAGCAGCTCCGTGACATACAGCGCTGACAGCAGCTCCGTGACATACAGCGCTGACAGCAGCACCGTGACATACAGCGCTGACAGCAGCTCCGTGACATACAGCGCTGACAGCAGCTCCGTGACATACAGCGCTGACAGCAGCTCCGTGACATACAGCGCTGACAGCAGCTCCGTGACATACAGCGCTGACAGCAGCTCCGTGACATACAGCGCTGACAGCAGCTCCGTGACATACAGCGCTGACAGCAGCTCCGTGACATACAGCGCTGACAGCAGCTCCGTGACATACAGCGCTGACAGCAGCTCCGTGACATACAGCGCTGACAGCAGCTCCGTGACATACAGCGCTGACAGCAGCTCCGTGACATACAGCGCTGACAGCAGCACCGTAAGCAGCCCCAGGAGGAAGTCAGCACAGCACAGGGATGGTGTGATCCCCTCATAATAAGAACCCCCAGGAGGAAGTCAGCACAGCACAGGGATGGTGTGATCCCCTCATAATAAGAACACCCAGGAGGAAGTCAGCACAGCACAGGGATGGTGGGAACCCCTCATAATAAGCAGCCCCAGTAGAAATATGACACCGCTCAACCTCTTCAAAGAGGAGGGTAGGGGCATATAGTACGGTGTGCTTTTTTGGGTCAGGGAAGTGAGCCAAATGAATTAAGAAGGTCTGTGTGCTTGATTCCAAAAATTGTTTATAGACATATACATGGTCTACTGATCACATGTGTTGAATTCCTCCGAGATCCATGCCTCATTCATTTTTAGAAATGTGAGGTAGTTAACACTGTGGTGAGCTAGGCGAGTACGCTTATCGGTCACAATCCCCCCTGCTGCGCTGAACGTCCTTTCGGACAGGACACTGGATGAGGGGCAAGCCAACAGTTCGATTGCAAATTGGGCAAGCTCTGGCCAGAGGTCAAGCCTGCCCACCCAGTAGTCTAGGGGTTCATCACTCCTCAGAGCGTCCACATCGGCCGTTAACCCAATGTAGTCGGACACCTGACGGTCTAGGCGTTCCCTGATGCTGGATCCGGATGACACCTGTCGATGGGTCGGCTGAAAGAATGACCTCATATCCGAAGTCACCAACACATCTTCAAACCGGCCTCTTCTTGCAGGCGCTGTTGGATTGGTACCCGCAAATCCTTCTCTGGGAGTGGGAATTGCTCCTCTGCCAGCGCACGCAAAAGCAGAATGCAGCATTTCTCGAAGCAAGGCCTGGAAGTGCTGCATTCTGACAGCCCTCTGCGACGGCGGTAACATTTCCGCCATTTTGTGTTTGTACCGGGGGTCTAAGTACGTTGCCACCCAGTACTGGTCCTTGACCCTCATGCTTTTTATACGGGGGTCCCTATTAAAACACTGGAGCATGAAGGCCCCCATTTGCACTAAAGTGGAAGCGGTGTGGTGGCCTGGCTCCTGCTCATCATCCAGGATAATGTCGTCCTCTTCATTCTCCTCTCCCCATCCTCGCACAACAGGGATCCCAGAAAGGTTTAAAGCATGCTCTTCTTGCTCCTGCTCATCCGCCCCGGCACCATCCTCCTCTGACTCCTCATCAGACTCCTGTTGTTGACTTGTCTCAGATAGAGTAGCCCCCCCTGGGAATTCATCCAGCATTGCGACTTCCTCATCTTCCCGCTCCTGCTCCTCCACAGCCTGATCAATGACACGACGCAATGCACGCTCCAGAAAGAAGGCATAAGGTACCATGTCACTGATGGCGCCATGGCTGCGACTGACCAGTTTGGTGATCTCCTCAAATGGCCGCAGAAGTCTGCATGTGTCGCGCATGAGCAGCCACTGGCGCGGTGAAAAAAAACCCAGCTCCCCAGAACCGTTTCTTTCGCAGAGTTCATACAGGTAGACGTTAACTGCACGTTTCTGCTGGAGCAGCCTATCAAGCATATAGAAGGTTGAGTTCCATCGCGTCGGGCAATCGCAAATAAGACGTCTGACCGGCAGATGGTGTCGCCGCTGAATGTCAGCAAGGCGAGCCATGGCCGTGTAAGATCTTCTGAAATGGGCCGAGATTTTCCTTGCCTGCCGCAAGATGTCCTGGACCCCAGGGTATTTGACAAGGAATCGCTGCACGACCAA
Source organism: Lithobates pipiens (assembly GCF_037356315.1). NCBI lineage: Eukaryota > Metazoa > Chordata > Amphibia > Anura > Ranidae > Lithobates > Lithobates pipiens. The sequence continues at coordinate 457,887,444 of NW_027507748.1, read as the reverse complement.
GTTTAAGACGTGTGCCATGCACGGCACGTGCGTGATTTTGCCCTGTTTCAATGCGCTAAGCAGATTGGCACCGTTGTCACACACCACTTTACCAACTGTCAAATTGAGCGGTGTTAGCCACTCATCTGCCTGTGAACGCAAAGCTGAAAGGAGTGCCGGGCCAGTGTGGCTCTTTGCTTCCAGGCACAACAGACGCAGCACGGCATGGCAACGTCTCACCTGGCATGTGGAATAGGTTCTGGGGAGCTTGGGCGGTGCAGTGGAAGAGACGCTAGCAGCGGAAAAGGAGGAGGCAGCTGAGGAGGAGAGGGAGGAGGATGGAGTAGGAGGAGGAGAAGAAGAGTCAGGCCTGCATGCAATCCGTGGCGGTAAAACCAAATCTACACGGGTGCCACGGGTTACATGCTTGACGGCCGTCAGAAGGTTCACCCAGTGGGCAGTAAAACTGATATACCTTCCCTGCCCGTGTTTGCTAGACCACGTGTCTGTGGTCAGATGTATCTTGGCACCGACACTGTGTGCCAGAGATACATTCACTTGCCGCTGAACATGGCCATATAGCTCTGGGATGCCCTTCTCTGAGAAATACTTCCTTCCTGGGACCTTCCATTGTGGTGTTCCAATGGCCACAAATTTGCGAAAGGCCTCCGAGTCCACCAGTTTATATGGCAGTAGTTGGCGGGCTATGAGTTCTGACAAGCCAGCCGCCAACCGTTGGGCAAGAGGGTTATCCGGCGTCATCATTTTTTTACGCTCAAACATTAGGCCCACGGAAGCCTGCCTTTTTGCAGAAAAATGTGAGCTTGGCGTGATGGAAGGTGGAGTGGAGGACAATTGTGAGGAGAGAGGAGAAGGAGAAGTAGAAGACGAGGCTGGACGGTGAGAGCCTGCAGTGTGGCTTTGTGTGTTCCGTTGCTCCCACTGGGCTCGGTGATGGCTGCTCATGTGCCTTCTTAAGGCGGTCGTCCCTAGGTGAGTATTGGGCTTACCGCGACTAACGCGTTGACTGCAAAGATTGCAGATGGCAACGCTATTGTCAGCAGCGGACACGTTAAAAAAAGCCCACACTGCGGAGCCATGTGCCGGTGTCCTGGGAGCGCCAGATGTGACCGTACATGGTCGATGACTCGCTCCTGATACATTTGCAGTCTGCTTTGTCCCTGCTGTGCAATGTAAGTCATTGCTGCTTCTCCTCCCTATCTGCTGGTCCATATCTCCCTCTGAACTCCCCTCCTCTTCCTCTCTTGTGGGCACCCACGTGACATCACTAGACACGTCATCATCAACGTCACCTTCCCCACCGCTATAAGTAGAGTAGGCAGCAACACCGGGGACCAACCTCCTCCTTGGGCTGATCTGGGTACTGGCGTCAGACTGCTGAGTAGCGCTTGTTGCTACCTCCTCTTCCTGATCCAATACCAAGAGTGGCTGCGCATCAGAAATGTCCTCTTGATATGGATCGGAAAATAATTCCAGTGACTCAAGCGGAAGGTATGTGGTGGTGGTGGTGGTGGTCGTGTTGTTGGTGGTAGTGTCTTTGGGGGTGCACATAGCAGAGAGTGAAGAAGAGGGTGCAGATCGAGAGGATGAGGAGGGTGCAGAAGAGTAAGGCTGAGCGAGCCACTCAACCAAGTCTGGTGCATCCTTTAAAGTAATTGAACGCACCTTCTGCAACTTCCCACTTTGGCTCAAGCCTGTTGCTCCTGCCCTACCCCTACCACCCCTGCGGAAGGGCCTGCCTCTTCCTCTGCATGTCATTTTTTAAATGACCCTGTGACAAAACTCTTAGTCCCTATACCGCTGAAGGACTGCTGCAGTATAGGTGAGCGGTCAGCAGTGGTGCACGTCAACCCTATCTATTGTGGACCTATAGCGGTCCTTACAGAACAGCAGACTGTACCGCACTCAAGCCTATGTACCGTAGCACCCTATACCAAGTTACCAGTCCTTATAAGAACTTTTGTGGACCAAGCAGGTTGTGTGTTAGTGATTAGCAGACTGTACGTCAGTCCCTATACCAATGAAGGACTGCTGCAGTATAGGGCAGCGGTCAGCAGTAGTGCACGGCAACCCTATGTATTGTGGACCGATAGCGGTCCTTACAGAACAGCAGACTGTACCGCACTCAAGCCTATGTACCGTAGCACCCTATACCAAGTTACCAGTCCTTATAAGAACTTTTGTGGACCAAGCAGGTTGTGTATTAGTGATTAGCAGACTGTACGTCAGTCCCTATACCGCTGAAGGACTGCTGCAGTATAGGTGAGCGGTCAGCAGTGGTGCACGTCAACCCTATCTATTGTGGACCGATAGCGGTCCTTACAGAACAGCAGACTGTAACGCACTCAGGCCTATGTACCGTAGCACCCTATACCAAGTTACCAGTCCTTATAAGAACTTTTGTGGACCAAGCAGGTTGTGTGTTAGTGATTAGCAGACTGTACGTCAGTCCCTATACCAATGAAGGACTGCTGCAGTATAGGGCAGCGGTCAGCAGTAGTGCACGGCAACCCTATGTATTGTGGACCGATAGCGGTCCTTACAGAACAGCAGACTGTAACGCACTCAGGCCTATGTACCGTAGCACCCTATACCAAGTTACCAGTCCTTATAAGAACTTTTGTGGACCAAGCAGGTTGTGTGTTAGTGATTAGCAGACTGTACGTCAGTCCCTATACCAATGAAGGACTGCTGCAGTATAGGGCAGCGGTCAGCAGTAGTGCACGGCAACCCTATGTATTGTGGACCGATAGCGGTCCTTACAGAACAGCAGACTGTACTGCACTCAGGCCTATGTACCGTAGCACCCTATACCAAGTTACCAGTCCTTATAAGAACTTTTGTGGACCAAGCAGGTTGTGTGTTAGTGATTAGCAGACTGTACGTCAGTCCCTATACCAATGAAGGACTGCTGCAGTATAGGGCAGCGGTCAGCAGTAGTGCACGGCAACCCTATGTATTGTGGACCGATAGCGGTCCTTACAGAACAGCAGACTGTACCGCACTCAAGCCTATGTACCGTAGCACCCTATACCAAGTTACCAGTCCTTATAAGAACTTTTGTGGACCAAGCAGGTTGTGTGTTAGTGATTAGCAGACTGTACGTCAGTCCCTATACCAATGAAGGACTGCTGCAGTATAGGGCAGCGGTCAGCAGTAGTGCACGGCAACCCTATGTATTGTGGACCGATAGCGGTCCTTACAGAACAGCAGACTGTACCGCACTCAAGCCTATGTACCGTAGCACCCTATACCAAGTTACCAGTCCTTATAAGAACTTTTGTGGACCAAGCAGGTTGTGTATTAGTGATTAGCAGACTGTACGTCAGTCCCTATACCGCTGAAGGACTGCTGCAGTATAGGTGAGCGGTCAGCAGTGGTGCACGTCAACCCTATCTATTGTGGACCGATAGCGGTCCTTACAGAACAGCAGACTGTAACGCACTCAGGCCTATGTACCGTAGCACCCTATACCAAGTTACCAGTCCTTATAAGAACTTTTGTGGACCAAGCAGGTTGTGTGTTAGTGATTAGCAGACTGTACGTCAGTCCCTATACCAATGAAGGACTGCTGCAGTATAGGGCAGCGGTCAGCAGTAGTGCACGGCAACCCTATGTATTGTGGACCGATAGCGGTCCTTACAGAACAGCAGACTGTAACGCACTCAGGCCTATGTACCGTAGCACCCTATACCAAGTTACCAGTCCTTATAAGAACTTTTGTGGACCAAGCAGGTTGTGTGTTAGTGATTAGCAGACTGTACGTCAGTCCCTATACCAATGAAGGACTGCTGCAGTATAGGGCAGCGGTCAGCAGTAGTGCACGGCAACCCTATGTATTGTGGACCGATAGCGGTCCTTACAGAACAGCAGACTGTACTGCACTCAGGCCTATGTACCGTAGCACCCTATACCAAGTTACCAGTCCTTATAAGAACTTTTGTGGACCAAGCAGGTTGTGTGTTAGTGATTAGCAGACTGTACGTCAGTCCCTATACCAATGAAGGACTGCTGCAGTATAGGGCAGCGGTCAGCAGTAGTGCACGGCAACCCTATGTATTGTGGACCGATAGCGGTCCTTACAGAACAGCAGACTGTACTGCACTCAGGCCTATGTACCGTAGCACCCTATACCAAGTTACCAGTCCTTATAAAAACTTTTGTGGACCAAGCAGGTTGTGTATTAGTGTTTAGCAGACTGTACGTCAGTCCCTATACCGCTGAAGGACTGCTGCAGTATAGGGCAGCGGTCAGCAGTAGTGCACGGCAACCCTATGTATTGTGGACCGATAGCGGTCCTTACAGAACAGCAGACTGTAACGCACTCAGGCCTATGTACCGTAGCACCCTATACCAAGTTACCAGTCCTTATAAGAACTTTTGTGGACCAAGCAGGTTGTGTGTTAGTGATTAGCAGACTGTACGTCAGTCCCTATACCAATGAAGGACTGCTGCAGTATAGGGCAGCGGTCAGCAGTAGTGCACGGCAACCCTATGTATTGTGGACCGATAGCGGTCCTTACAGAACAGCAGACTGTACTGCACTCAGGCCTATGTACCGTAGCACCCTATACCAAGTTACCAGTCCTTATAAGAACTTTTGTGGAACAAGCAGGTTGTGTGTTAGTGATTAGCAGACTGTACGTCAGTCCCTATACCGCTGAAGGACTGCTGCAGTATAGGTGAGCGGTCAGCAGTGGTGCACGTCAACCCTATCTATTGTGGACCGATAGCGGTCCTTACAGAACAGCAGACTGTAACGCACTCAGGCCTATGTACCGTAGCACCCTATACCAAGTTACCAGTCCTTATAAGAACTTTTGTGGACCAAGCAGGTTGTGTGTTAGTGATTAGCAGACTGTACGTCAGTCCCTATACCAATGAAGGACTGCTGCAGTATAGGGCAGCGGTCAGCAGTAGTGCACGGCAACCCTATGTATTGTGGACCGATAGCGGTCCTTACAGAACAGCAGACTGTACTGCACTCAGGCCTATGTACCGTAGCACCCTATACCAAGTTACCAGTCCTTATAAGAACTTTTGTGGAACAAGCAGGTTGTGTGTTAGTGATTAGCAGACTGTACGTCAGTCCCTATACCGCTGAAGGACTGCTGCAGTATAGGTGAGCGGTCAGCAGTGGTGCACGTCAACCCTATCTATTGTGGACCGATAGCGGTCCTTACAGAACAGCAGACTGTAACGCACTCAGGCCTATGTACCGTAGCACCCTATACCAAGTTACCAGTCCTTATAAGAACTTTTGTGGACCAAGCAGGTTGTGTGTTAGTGATTAGCAGACTGTACGTCAGTCCCTATACCAATGAAGGACTGCTGCAGTATAGGGCAGCGGTCAGCAGTAGTGCACGGCAACCCTATGTATTGTGGACCGATAGCGGTCCTTACAGAACAGCAGACTGTACTGCACTCAGGCCTATGTACCGTAGCACCCTATACCAAGTTACCAGTCCTTATAAGAACTTTTGTGGAACAAGCAGGTTGTGTGTTAGTGATTAGCAGACTGTACGTCAGTCCCTATACCGCTGAAGGACTGCTGCAGTATAGGTGAGCGGTCAGCAGTGGTGCACGTCAACCCTATCTATTGTGGACCGATAGCGGTCCTTACAGAACAGCAGACTGTAACGCACTCAGGCCTATGTACCGTAGCACCCTATACCAAGTTACCAGTCCTTATAAGAACTTTTGTGGACCAAGCAGGTTGTGTGTTAGTGATTAGCAGACTGTACGTCAGTCCCTATACCAATGAAGGACTGCTGCAGTATAGGGCAGCGGTCAGCAGTAGTGCACGGCAACCCTATGTATTGTGGACCGATAGCGGTCCTTACAGAACAGCAGACTGTAACGCACTCAGGCCTATGTACCGTAGCACCCTATACCAAGTTACCAGTCCTTATAAGAACTTTTGTGGACCAAGCAGGTTGTGTGTTAGTGATTAGCAGACTGTACGTCAGTCCCTATACCAATGAAGGACTGCTGCAGTATAGGGCAGCGGTCAGCAGTAGTGCACGGCAACCCTATGTATTGTGGACCGATAGCGGTCCTTACAGAACAGCAGACTGTAACGCACTCAGGCCTATGTACCGTAGCACCCTATACCAAGTTACCAGTCCTTATAAGAACTTTTGTGGACCAAGCAGGTTGTGTGTTAGTGATTAGCAGACTGTACGTCAGTCCCTATACCAATGAAGGACTGCTGCAGTATAGGGCAGCGGTCAGCAGTAGTGCACGGCAACCCTATGTATTGTGGACCGATAGCGGTCCTTACAGAACAGCAGACTGTACTGCACTCAGGCCTATGTACCGTAGCACCCTATACCAAGTTACCAGTCCTTATAAGAACTTTTGTGGACCAAGCAGGTTGTGTGTTAGTGATTAGCAGACTGTACGTCAGTCCCTATACCAATGAAGGACTGCTGCAGTATAGGGCAGCGGTCAGCAGTAGTGCACGGCAACCCTATGTATTGTGGACCGATAGCGGTCCTTACAGAACAGCAGACTGTAACGCACTCAGGCCTATGTACCGTAGCACCCTATACCAAGTTACCAGTCCTTATAAGAACTTTTGTGGACCAAGCAGGTTGTGTGTTAGTGATTAGCAGACTGTACGTCAGTCCCTATACCAATGAAGGACTGCTGCAGTATAGGGCAGCGGTCAGCAGTAGTGCACGGCAACCCTATGTATTGTGGACCGATAGCGGTCCTTACAGAACAGCAGACTGTAACGCACTCAGGCCTATGTACCGTAGCACCCTATACCAAGTTACCAGTCCTTATAAGAACTTTTGTGGACCAAGCAGGTTGTGTGTTAGTGATTAGCAGACTGTACGTCAGTCCCTATACCAATGAAGGACTGCTGCAGTATAGGGCAGCGGTCAGCAGTAGTGCACGGCAACCCTATGTATTGTGGACCGATAGCGGTCCTTACAGAACAGCAGACTGTACTGCACTCAGGCCTATGTACCGTAGCACCCTATACCAAGTTACCAGTCCTTATAAGAACTTTTGTGGACCAAGCAGGTTGTGTGTTAGTGATTAGCAGACTGTACGTCAGTCCCTATACCAATGAAGGACTGCTGCAGTATAGGGCAGCGGTCAGCAGTAGTGCACGGCAACCCTATGTATTGTGGACCGATAGCGGTCCTTACAGAACAGCAGACTGTAACGCACTCAGGCCTATGTACCGTAGCACCCTATACCAAGTTACCAGTCCTTATAAGAACTTTTGTGGAACAAGCAGGTTGTGTGTTAGTGATTAGCAGACTGTACGTCAGTCCCTATACCGCTGAAGGACTGCTGCAGTATAGGTGAGCGGTCAGCAGTGGTGCACGTCAACCCTATCTATTGTGGACCGATAGTGGTCCTTACAGAACAGCAGACTGTACCGCACTCAAGCCTATGTACCGTAGCACCCTATACCAAGTTACCAGTCCTTATAAGAACTTTTGTGGACCAAGCAGGTTGTGTATTAGTGTTTAGCAGACTGTACGTCAGTCCCTATACCGCTGAAGGACTGCTGCAGTATAGGGCAGCGGTCAGCAGTAGTGCACGGCAACCCTATGTATTGTGGACCGATAGCGGTCCTTACAGAACAGCAGACTGTAACGCACTCAGGCCTATGTACCGTAGCACCCTATACCAAGTTACCAGTCCTTATAAGAACTTTTGTGGACCAAGCAGGTTGTGTGTTAGTGATTAGCAGACTGTACGTCAGTCCCTATACCAATGAAGGACTGCTGCAGTATAGGGCAGCGGTCAGCAGTAGTGCACGGCAACCCTATGTATTGTGGACCGATAGCGGTCCTTACAGAACAGCAGACTGTACTGCACTCAGGCCTATGTACCGTAGCACCCTATACCAAGTTACCAGTCCTTATAAGAACTTTTGTGGACCAAGCAGGTTGTGTATTAGTGTTTAGCAGACTGTGCGTCAGTCCCTATACCGCTGAAGGACTGCTGCAGTATAGGGCAGCGGTCAGCAGTAGTGCACGGCAACCCTATGTATTGTGGACCGATAGCGGTCCTTACAGAACAGCAGACTGTACCGCACCCAAGCCTATGTACCGTAGCACCCTAGACAGACCAAGTTACCAGTCCTGATAAAGAGCTTTGTGGAACAAGTGAGTTGTGAATGATTAGCAGACTGCAGCAGAAGGGCAGCAGTCAAGTATAATATTCTTTCTATATTTGGAAGAAAGAATATTATACGTGTACAAGCCTATTACCGTACCACTGATACCAGTCCTGAAAAGAACCTTTGTGGAACTAATAGTAACAGCAAGTCTTTAAAATTATCCTCACTGCCTGACACACTGCTTCCTGCCTGTCCCTATACAAATTGGCAAAAAAGAGTAGGCTGGAACGATTAGCTGGAACAGCTCTTTTGTGGACCTGATAGTAACAGCTAATGATGATGATGATGATGATGATGAAGAAAGACTAATCTGGCTGAGCTGTCCCTAAAATAGCAGCATACAGCGCTCTGTCCCTTTATCTAAACTGACAAAAGAAACTCAGGCTGCTGACCTAACACCTATACCAGTCCTGAAAAGAACTTTTGTGTACCAAATAGCTAGCGTTTTCTCTGTCCCTACTCCACACAGGATCCTTTCCCTACAGTGACAGAAGAAAGAATGTAAAATGGCCACCGGATCGGGTGTATTTATAGGTTAGGGGGAATGTCCAAGTGTCCATGAGCTGTCATGTCTCAATTGGTTGTCCTGTAACACATGATAAACGTGTCACGAAAGGTTAAAGTTCTTGTATACATTAAACACGTAAGTCCGCCGGGGCGAACGACGGAAAAAGGCGTTCGAACCCGCGGACGGCGAAAGTCGGAAATTCGCCGCGAAACGACCGCCGGGCGAACCGTTCGGCCATCACTATTGGGGACCATTGTTATGCAAAACAGCTGCTGCAAGCTAGCCAACAGAACAGTTAAATGTTATAAAATTTGATATAATAATCAATTATCTTGGTTAAAAATGCATTATTATTAAATGCTCTTATGTTCCCTCAGCTCAATCAAAATACCCAACACTAGCCCTTATATGATGACCTGTTGCTTGTTAACTTTCATTGCAATCATGGTGTTCTCATTGCTTAGTGTTACAAGGAAGGATGTTCATTTACATGGTGCAACTTTCTTATTAAGCAAAATGCCACGGCCTTGGAATAATATGTGTTTTAGTTTGCTGGTTTATCCATATTTATGAAGATGATCTAGACTTATTTACTACATTTTAATAATGCATCCTTCAAGATAATGGCTCATAACTTGCTTTACAAGTTAATACCTCTTTCTAATAGAGTAGCACATATTACAGAGAAGCTGTGCGAAACACGAAAGGAATAGCAGCTATTATATCCTTTATAGTCGTGTCAAATTAACTGCTCTAATTATAACGTTGCTTCTCTCATTTGTTCCTGCAGAACTAGATCTTCTTTGTCACTCACATAAAGTACTGTAACATAGAAGTCTAGTCAGACCACAATCCCACAAGCTGTTTTAAATAATAATACTAATAGGCAAAAAGTACTTATGAAACTATAACTCATAAATATATTATGAAAAAAAATGAGTTATTAAAACTACTAATGACTGCATATGCTAGTATCCCCTCTACACACCTTGCACATATGTCAGGCTATATGTACAGCACAAACCAAGTATACTGCATTTTTGGTCTATTTTCGATTGATCCAGAAATAAACTGATTTGCATAAGCCACAGTTCAACCTGTCCATACAGCCAGGCAGGTGGGGTTGTGCTATTACACCTTCATAAAAAAAAAAAATATTGCAGTTGCAGAGCTTTGCTTGACTCTTTTAATGATGCTTAGGGCTATCACAGTGACGGTGCTTTGGGAACTGTTGTGCTCTAATTTAGTACCATAATGACATGGTTCAACACACTCAAGGAGGGTGCATTTAACAGTGTCCAGTGTTCACTAGTAAATTTTCTATCTTTTCAACATGCAAAAAGAGCAGATAAAAGGCACACAATGCAAGGCTGCATGGTAATCTGCTGTGATCTAAAGCAGGGGCCATAAAGACATCATCATTATGATTAAACACATTTAAAGTGGTTGTAAACCCTTACAACGCACTTTGACCTACAGGTAAGCCTAGATTAAGGCTTACCTGTAGGTCCAAGAAATATCTCCTAAACCTATACGGTTTAGGAGATATTTGCCCGAAGACAGGCACCGCTGTCTACGGCGCATGCGCCCTGTAGACAGCAGCGCGCAGGCGCACTGAGCGCGGCATCATCAACGCCGAAGATGCCACGCGCGTCGGCTCCCGTGCGCATGCACGGGAGTGACGTCATCGCGGCTTCGCCGAATGACAGCGGCGGAGCTGCGAGACCACACCGAGAAGATGGATGCGCCGGACTACAGGGGAAAGCGGTGACTTCACTGGCTCCTGTGTCAGGTAAGTGACACATAATGGACTACTATGCGATGCATAGTAATCCATTATGCTTTGCCTTTCGCAGGGAATGAAAGAGGAAGTAAACCCATCAGGGTTTACTTCCTCTTTAAAGACAACATATTTAGCCATCCCATTCTCAACTAGTAACTACTATAGGTCTTCTTTCATCCCAACATGCAAAAACTGCAAATAGAAGGTGAACACTACTTCACAAACACAACAAAGCAACAGCAAAAAGCAGGGCCATCTTTAAGGCAGGGCTAAAGGGGCAGCTGCCCTGGGCCCTGTCATTGTTGTGGGGCCCATAACAGCTGCCTCATACTTGCCAACTATCCAGGTTTAAATTCCCTTGTCCCTTGAAGTTTTATTCCTGTGCTGTGTCCCAATATCTCAGTGTAAAGGGCTGGTACTAATGCTGCCCAGCTCTGCCCTATTGTTGTGTGCAGATGACTCACCTGCAGACCCTGTGTTTACATGTAAATAACCGGCATTCATATGTAAATAACCGGCATTCATATGTAAATAACGGCGACAATACTAAGTAAATAGCTGTGGCCGACGGCATTGATATGTAAATAAAGGCAGCATTCATATGTATATCATCCTCCCCTGCTGTGAGGAGTTGATGTGCTGTAACCTCTAGCAACTAATCAGTGAGCCGTAATGTGTGCTGTAACCTCTAGCAACCAGTCAGTAAGCAGTAATGAAATGCTGTAACTGCTGGCAACCAATCACAATTGCTGCCTGATCTGATACAGTAAACTGATTTTAAGTCTAGCTGCTATTTATTGTATTTCTCAGAGCAGGTGGAGAGGGAAATTGCATGGGGGGGCCCCCAAGAAAAATTTTGCCCAGGGTCCAATCTATATTAAAGACGGCCCTGAGCAAAAGTAAGGACAGTCCTGTTTGCCAGTCTGGTAGTGACTGAAAGTCAGAACTGAAGAGTAAAATTGGTAGTTAAAATGTTACGATATTCAAGATTAATATACTACTTGTGTTGTCTGTAATACAACTCTGTGCAATGAATTTTGAATATATTTATTCTCAAAAAGTTACCAGCTTTTATGTACACTGGCTTATTATAGAAAAATCACACCAGCTATTGGTTTAGCTGAAGTCCATGTGTATTTTTTGAAGTTTTGTAAACAAGATTTTTTACACCAGAGTGTTGGACTTTTTATCTGTGTTGGTGGTTCAATGAGCTTCTGTGTCATCCTGTATTGAATATAAACATTATGTCACATTGGGATCAATTTACTAAAACTGGTGAGTGCATAATCTGGTGCAGCTGTATATGGTAGTCAATCAGCTTCTAATGTCAGCTTGTTCAATTAAACTTTGACAAAAAAAAAAAACATGGAAATTGATTGTTTCCTATGCAGAGCTGCATGAGATGCTCTCTCCAGTCTTAGTAAATCCACTCAATGGTGTCTGGCATACTTGGTGGAGACTAAGTTTATGAGGAGGCTTCTCTTGCACCTCCTGTCCAACTCCCCTGGAAATGGTAAAAGGTAATGTGCGGAAATGGCGCAGCACAAGCAGCACCAGATTGTTTGGCTGTAAGGTGAGTTGGCTAGACAACTATAGACCGCTCAACAGGAATACACTCACAGAAACACTGTGGTACCATAGCAAGTAACAGGAAAGTAGCCAAGACACAAGCTGGGGTCAATAGCACCATGCAAGCAGGATAACAATTTGGAAGACAGAAACAAGTCAGGTACCCAAGCCGAGGTTGGAAAAGCTGGATAGCAAGATATTAAATCATGGAGCAACAACTACATCAAGGATACAGGCCAAGGTCAATGACTGCTGGGAAGCAGAGGATGAGCCAAATGGGACAGGTCAAGGTCACAAAGAGTAGACAAAGATACAGAAGCAGGTTAAAAGGCAAGTTAGGTCATACAGAGGAATGTAGAAATAGTAGTTCAGGTGCAGCTAAACTACCCTTTTCCCCCGAAAATAAGACCTAGCGTGATTGTCGGTGATGGCTGCAATATAAGCCCTACCCCCAAAATAATCCCTAGTTAAAATCCTTGTAGGTCTTATTTTCAGGGTAGGGCTTATTTTGGGGAAACAGGATAGGGCTTATTTGGGGGGTAGGGCTTATATTGCAGCCATCACCGACACTCACGCTAGGTCTTATTTTCGGGGAGACAGGGTAGCTGAATACCACTCAGCAAACTTTTTATGCAGTCCTCCAGATTATATATATATATATATATATATATATATATATATAACAAGCACTATAGTTTTTTCTGAACATTTGTTCATTCTGACATGTCCTACTGACGTATACAAAGTTTCACATTTAAAGTATGAACATAGATGGAAAACAATTCAAAATCTTACAATTTTTTATATAAAATATGAGAGAAATTATAGAACGAGAATGCTAATATTACAACTTTTTGGAAGTCAGTTGGGCATTCTTTAGCATTATTCTGAGTTAATGCATCTTTGAAATATAGGTAATTATCTACACATAAATTATAAACATAATGCACAATCTAAGCTTAAGTGATAGTAAACAATTAAACATTTACCATTCACATATGCTAAAACTAATCAAAAAGATCTCTAGACAAAATGTTTGGACCTCATCCAAGCTGCCTGCACAGTGTTGATAAGTTCACTATTAGGAGCACCAAGAGAATCTCACATCTCAATACACAATTTGACTGATTTCCAGATGTCGCTATTATAAACAATGTGTAGATCTGTGCTCGGATGATACTGGAAACATTACTTTTTTTAGCCAATAACAGTTTACATCCAGGCACTGCTGGAAAAAATAGATACAGTAAAATACATATACTGGCAATGCAAAGTAATATTCAAGCCCAATGTGGCCAATATGATGGGTGCAACTCTGCAAGCAGCAGAATTGTCCTCTGTAAAGACCACACTATGAAAAGACCAGCAGCTAAATGACACATGGTCCATGGATATGGCAAAGGTGGGGAGGGGACAACATATGACTGATGAAGGCATGGGGGAAACATTTGTATGTTATAGCTTCAAATCAAGTCAACTTTAAACAAATATTGGCTTTGAAATATATAATCACCATACATATTAGTTTAATGTTCACAACTAAAAATGTAACGTAACTTCATGATATTCCTATGAGCAAGAACAAAGGAGATTGGAGGTGTCTGAAATCAGCCACACAAGAAACAATTTAAACAATAATTAAAAATGTATAATTTCAACTTCATGCAGGTTACAGCCATTGAGTTCTTTGTGATACACATGGATGTATTGTTGTTTGTTATGCAAATACTGTAAACATTGTTGGTGAAAAGTGTGAATTTCTGTGGTCTTGCCCTTGACCCGTGTTTAATACACATAGTACAGATACACACTACTCTATTCATGAAATGTCTCCTATTTATGTTTTATAAATAAATATATATATATATATTGCATCATGCTGAAGAAAATCAAGTTTATTATAAAATATTGTTTAAATGATACGACATTACATTTAAATACTAATATTAAAAAAGTATTTCAAGAATAATCTGCTAGCTCATATTGAAGGCAAGATAAATCAATCCACATTACAAAATATGCTAGCAATCCAGTTCTACAACCAAGACTGATGAAATCCATGTTAAGACCAAAATATAGCATTGATAGCCAACTGCTTAAAGATGTCAAGCCCACAGAGAATTCTTACTCATACAGCATTAATAGGAGCTCAGAGTGGGTTTGAAATGCATAAGAACTTTCCAAATAATATGTTAGGTTTTATATCAGGTGAAAAAAGTATTTTATGCACATGGAAAAAAAAAATTTTTGCATGCCAAAAAACGGTGGAAACTTCTATCTTCTTTCAAAATAATATTAGGAATATAAGTGGGAATAACCTCGTCCCAATTTTACTTTTTTTACTTACAAATATATTTTGGAACTGAAAGATTTTAACATTTAGTCCTATATTTAAACATGCTAGAATAAAAGTGAATTAGTTTAGGTTTATATACCTGAAAGATATAATAATATATCTATAGGAACTAAGTACAGAAACAAAAAAATACATAAAATCATAAAATGCAACACAGCTTTATCCCAAAAACACAAACAAAATAAATATAAAACATACACACCTTAAAAACACCAGCAAGTATAAATTAACCCGCACGTTGTAAATTCTTTACTTAAAGTGGTTGTAAACCCATCCAAAAAAAAAAAAAAACCTGCAAGACAAAGGCATACTGAGCTAGTATGCATCGCACACTAGCTCATTATGAAATACTTATCTTAGATTGAAGCTGGTGCAGCTGTCCCCGTACACCACTGTGACTGGCGGCATGTTACTTCTGGGTTCGCGGGCTCTGGCCAATCACAGCTGTGGATGTCTAGAGCCGCAATGACGTCAGCTGCTTCAGCTGATGCTCTGCTTATGGCACATCAGCTGAAGCAACGGCACGAGAGAGACGTTTCTTCAGTGTGCATGTGGCGATGACAGTGGATATCTCCTAAACCTAACATGCTGCCAGTCACAGTGGAGTAAGGGGATGGCTGCACCAGCTTCAATCTAAGATAAGTATTTCATAATGAGCTAGTATCCACTGTACTTACAGGTGAGCCTTTTATAGGCTCACCTGTAGTGAAAAGTGGCTTGTAAAACCATTTTCACATTTGTAATGCTAAAGTGCCTGAAAAATGCCCCAGTGTGAAAGTAGCCTCATCTGCAATCCCAATGTGAAAGCCCGGGTGCTTTCACACTGAGACCCCTTTCACGCTGGGGCTTTTTCAAAGGCTTTAGCATGAAAAAAAAAGCACCTCTAAAGTGCCTGAAAGAAGCCTCATCTGCAATCCCAATGTGAAAGCCCGAGTGCTTTCACACTGAGGTGCTGCGCTGGCAAGGCATCAAAAAGTAGTGCAAGCAGCTTCTTTGCAGCGCTGCAAAGAAGCTGCTTGCAGGACTTTGTTTGAACTGGTTGTAAATCCTCACATATAAGCAGTGAGGTGAATAGCCTCAGATGATACACAGAGATTAAACAAATTCTTCTTACTTGTTTATCTGCAGCCCTCTCTCATTCCTACACCACTTCCAAAGGGCAGAATTGTGTTAAAATGCTTCTGCATCTGTTAGTATCACAGAGGAGGGGGCAGAGAGGTTGCAGTTACAGTAAGTCAGAGCTGATTGGAGGAAAGAAACATACCGCCCTTCACACAGAAGAAGAACTGTGTTGTGAATAGACAAGGTGAATGCTGAGCTCCCTCCATGGAACAAATTTTATCTCATGTGTCAGGAAAACTCGTGACTCATGCTGATAACAAAGGAACAACGCACCAGAGAGAATCAACACTTTAGAGCTTTGGAGAGAGATAAGTAAACATTACAGATCTATGTGCTTTGTTCATATTTCATAACTGAGGTTTACAGCCACTTTAGGAGCTTGCCGACCAGTCGAAGCAGTTATATTGTGGCAGGTTGGCTCAGACGCGTGAATCGCCGTAGCTGTACTGTATGTCAGTCCCATTAATATCTACAGCAGGCGTGCTTCGCCGGAGCCAATGCACGGGGCTGGCTGCCTCGATGTCCACCAGCCACCCTCAATCGCTCCACAGAGTGCCAAAATGGGGATCTATCAATGTAAACAAACAGATCCCCATTCTCACTGGGGAGAAGAGAGATATTGTCTGTTCCTAGTGATCAAGAACAGAAATCTCTCTGTACAAACAAACAGATCCCTGTTCTGACAGGGGAGTAGAGAGAGATTGTCTGTTCCTAGTGATCAGTAACAGCGATCTCTCCGTACTCCCTGTCAGTACACTCCCCCCACAGTTAGAAACACCTCCCTAGGAAACACTTAGCCCCTTGATTGCCCCTAGTGTTAACCCCTTCCCTGCCAGTGTCATTTTTACAGTAATCAGTGGCTATTTTTAGCTCTGATCACTGTAACAATGTCACTGGTCCCCAAAAAAGTTTCAAAAGTGTCCAAAAAAAATATGTAGAACAATACATATTGGCCTAAACTGATGAAGATTTTTTCATTTTTTGGGGATATTTATTATAGCAAAAAGTAAAAAATTTATTTTTTCAAAATTGTCTGTTTTTTTGTTTATAGCGCAAAAAAGAAAAAACATTGAGGTGATAAAATACCACCAAAAGAAAGCTCTATTTGTGGGAAAAAAGGACATAAATTTTGTTTGTGTACAGCTTTGCATGACCGCACAATTGTCAGTTAAAGCGACGCAGTGCCGTATCACAAAAAATGGTCTGGTCATTAAGGGGGTAAATCTTTCTGGGCCTGAAGTTGTTAACATAAAATTTTGATATCCACTACCTCACCATGTGTATTTAGTGATATAATGTCATAACGTAGATAAAGTCCAATAGCAGTCAAAGTGCTTATCTATGTGTGCTTTGTGCTTCTTTGCCTACATGGGAGAAGCACAAGTTTGCATTATTGTGTGTTTTTTTTATTTTTATAAACAATCCTCTAAATATAAATAAGACTGAAGCAACATCAATTGTTTTCAACAAATTAATTGCAATTTTAAACATGAGTACTGTCATCTTTGTACAAAAGTTTCTATAATGGTGAAGAAGAGGAACACGGGACTGCTTGGTGCATAGCAATATATAGTGGAAGGTGTGTGGAGGTTAGTAGGCAACTCTATAGTTCTTGGGACCCTTTAGAGACAAATTAAGACAATTAAAGAGTAGGGATGAGACAACAATTCAGCCTTAACCTAGGCTCAGGCTGGACTTTTGCCCACTTAGTCATGCTCAAGCCAAGCATCATCCAATACATTGATGTGGTATTTCCACCACCTCTATCTATGACTGCTGCCCACTGTCAATGGTTTATAGGGAAGTAGCAGTTGCTGGATCCAGCTGTGTCTTTAGCAACTGCTACCCCCCCCCTCTCCTGGCCAACCAGGATGCATGCTTGGATTAAGAATCAAATATGACATTTTAGGCGGAATCTCTAAGGGTGTATTATGGATTTATTGGGGGAACTCAATTTGGGCATTTGGAGGGGTCTGTGTGTGTGTGTTTTTTTTTTGTTTGTTTTTTTAGGGAAGGGAAATATAATTTCCTGGAAATTTAAAACCATTTTTACTTTGTAAAAGTCAGTGCTTTATAAAGAAAAAGAAAAAAAAAATGCCGCCCCACTATAAAATAGTTTTTTTTTAAATGTTTTGTCCTGTAGCATGTTCTCAAGAACAGTGCCCACCCCCTGATGTTGTTTGACAATAATTTGCAATAATTTGCCTATTAGTCTAGAAAATTGGCATTTTATGACTTGACATATTTGGCTTTGAAAAGGGGAAGAGAGGGGGTGAGAAAGAAGATAATGGGACCATACTGAGAATATAGGGAAAAGAGGAGGCAGTATGAGTGGATTGTGAAGGAGAGAGGAGAGGAGGCAATATAAAACTATGAAGGTTGAAGATGATGAATCCATATTGTGGAGAAGGTAGGGAGAGAAGATAGTGGAGTTGGATAATGGAGGGGGGAGGAGAATAGGAAAATGTTCAATGGGAGCCTTTTTGTCGGAAATTCTGACCACGTATAGGCTCCATCGGACAGTTTCAGTTTCAGTTTTTCCGGATCAATGGAAAAAAAGATCACCAACAACAACTTGAAAACTGCCTCAAATCAATAGAGGACTGGATGACCACTAACTCCCTCCAGCTGAACGAATCAAAGACAGAGCTTCTTATCTTACATCCAAATCATAAGCCTGCAACCAAAACCTCCTGGTCTCCACCAACCGATGGCAGACCATCTCCCCAAAGACCAAAGCCAAGAGTCTCGGGTTATTTTAGACGCACTAATGTCAATGGATGCGCAAATAGGAGCAGTAGTGAGTGGATCTCCACATCAGCTGCGCATGCTTCACAGACTCATCCCTTTTACCCCAAAGAATGACAAATCAGTGGTAGTTGGAACAATCATTAATTCCAAACTGGACTACGCAAGCTCGCTTTACATAGGATTACCACAATATCAACTTGCGCGATTACAACTGATCCAAAACACGGTGGCAAGGCTGATAACCGGAAAAAAAACCCTGGGAATCCATCTCTCCTTTGCTGAGGAGCTTACATTAGCTAACCGTAAAAAATCGAATCACGTTCAAGATCCTTTGCCTCACCCACAAATGCGTGCATAGAGAAGCTCCGCAATACCTAATGGAGAAAATAAATCATTACACACCAAACCGCAGTCTTCGATCAGCCAACAAAAACCTCCCCCTCATGCCCAAAGCCTGGTATAAATCCAAGGGGGATCGGAGATTCGCTGTCCAAGGGCCTCGGCTATGGAATGCTCTACCAATCAACATCCGCCTGGAAGAAAATCACCTGGCTTTTAGGAAAAAACTCAAGACCTTCCTCTTTTAGCAGATGATCAAAGCTCGCCACAGCATCTAGAGGCGATTCAGTATAGTATTCAAGTAATTCATTCATTCATTCATTCAATCTGAATTTCCGTCACAGGAAATTTGAGATCTGGTTCTCAAATTTTCCCGACAACAAAATCCTTTGTCTGAAATTCCGATCGTGTGTGCACAATTCCAACGCACAACGTTTTGTGCATGCTCAAAATCAAGCAGAAGAGCAGCATTGGCTATTGAACTTTATTTTCCTTGGCTCGACGTATGTGTTGTACATCACCGCACCATATTCAAGACAAGTTTGAGCCAACATCCGTCGGAAAAAAACATGGATTTTGTTTTTGGAATGTCCGATCATGTGTACGAGGCATAAGACTCCACAACACCTTCCAGTGGGCCTCTTACAACCCATACCCAGTGGAGAGAGGCCCTGGACCCACCTGTCTATGGTTTTCATTGTGGAGTTACCCAACTCCCAGGGCAACACAGTTATCCTTATGATGGTTGACCGGTTCTCGAAAATGTCCCATTGTATTCCACTTAAGTTGCCCACTTCTAAGAAACTGGCTTCCATTTTTGCTCGGGAGATCTTTCACTTACATGGACTACCCAAGGTGGTTGTCTTGAATGGGGTAGTCAGTTTGTGTCCCGGTTCTGGTGAACCTTTTGTGCACAGTTGGGATATTCAGCTTGCTTTCTCCTCTGCGTATCACCCACAGTCTAATGGGGATGTAGAATGAGCCAATCAGTCCTTGGAGCAATTCCTAAATTGCTATATTTCTGACCATCATAACAACTGATCAAACCTCTTACCTTGCTCAGAGTTTGCTCACAATAGTGCCTTAAATTCTGCTTCCCAATTGTCCCCGTTTATGGCGAACTTTGGTTTACAACCTTCCATTATGCTTGACTCATTTGCTCCACAGAGTATTCCTGCATTGGAGAAGCCTCTCCGTGGTCTTCGTTCCACTTGGGCACAAGTCAAGGAGGCTTTGCGACATGCTAAATATAGGTACAGACTCCATGCTGACTGCAAATGCCTGTCTGCGCCTTCCTACCAGGTTGGGGACAGGTACTGGCTGTCATCTCGCAACCTCTGAGTTCGTGCTCCCTTTCCTGAGTTTGCACATCAGTTTATTGGGCCTTTATGTATTCTTTGCAGGATTAACCCAGTCTTCTAATATGCATATCTCAAATGTATTTCATGTTTCATTATTAAAACCTTTGGTTTGCAACTGTTTTACCACCTTGGTGCCTCGTCTTCACCCTGTACAGGTTGAGAACCATGAGGAGTATGAAGTACAGTCCATTGTTGACTCCCATGTAGACGCATACAGTACCTGGTGCATTGGAAAGGGTGCGGTTGGTCCTGAGGAACACTCTTGGGTCTCATCCTCGCAAGTACATGCCCCTGTCCTTCACTATGATTTCCATAGATGTTTTCCCCTCAAATCTGGTGGTCCTCTGAGGAGGAGGGGTCATTGAGGAGGGAGTACAGTCAGGGCTGGGCTTAGTTCTTCCTTCTCAGAGCTGGTCGCTCAGCTGTCGGCTAATTGCCAGCTCCTATCTCCCCACAGTGACTCAACTGTTGATGATATCCTGCTTGTCAGTCCTGCCTACTTAAGCCATCCAGCCCAGGTGATCTCTGCCTTCGCCTTGGTCACATCTATAGAGACACTCTCCTGTGTCCCTGTTAAAGACTTGCTTGGCCGGCATTCCTTCTGGCTCCAGATCCTGCTTGCTGTTCTACTACGCTTATCTCTGGCTCCCTGACATTTTGTCTTTTTTTACTACATTTTGGCTTTGGCGTTTTTGACTATGTTTACTCTGCTTACCTTTTTTTATTATTATTAAACAAGTGTGAGTTATCTGTACTTCTGTCTCAGTCTGATTCATGGTTCCTGATGTGTAAAGGGAAGACAAAGAAGAGGCACTAAAACCACATTGTGAAGGACAGAGAATGACAAGCTATATTGTGAATGATGGAGACAGAGAAAGGGTACAAGGCCGGTATATGCAAGAGGGTGAGAATATCAACAAGGCTAGATTTCATAGGGAAAAGAAGAATCACAAATCCAAAAACAGAACAAAGGAAGCAATAAAAGCCATTTTGTGTAATTTCAATCATTCATCAAGAACTTGAGGGGCGTAGTAAGTTTTATTTTACAACATTCTTGGAACCCTGACCATGAGAGTGCTGAAGAAATTAAGCTTTCTGGATCTTTTCTAACCCATAGGTATGTGTTATTAAAAATTGTTTTATGTTATACTAATTTTTAAATTAGAGTTAAGTAAAGCTTATTTTTACCACTGAAATGTATGTCTGAACTTGTCAATTTAGGATAATTAGTTTACTTTAAAGTGAAGCAAGCTCAGCAGTTTTGCCATAAATTCACAAAAAAATTAATTCTATATCTTATATAAATTACCAATCTGGACTCTCAAAGGCAGTAAGTTGTTCCTCAGTGATCTGTTGCTGGCAAACCTATCTATGACTCATGTTCAACTTGTCACACTGTTTCTTTCATTAGTAAGACTTCTGCTAGCTCAGATAAAACTCATCATATCAGAGATGAGCTATCCTGCGCTGCAGAGAGAACAGTTATCTGAATTAAGCAACAAAGAAGCAGAAACACGAATGCGTGTCACTTTTAATTTACATAGAAAATATAACAGCAATGCCATGTCACTAAATAAACATAATAATACACATCACCATATTATTAAATGTGACAGAACATTATGGAAAATTAGAAAAATTGGGAGAATTTTCAAAAATCGAAAAACTAAGAAACACACACTTTTCCTTTTTAAATCCAAATTTGAAATAATAGGATAAAAGGGGCTGCATACAGTACTACTAGGTCATTAAACTGTCATTGGTCACATCATTGCATATACAGTACAGGTTTAGAGTATCCATACCTCTTTTTATGAACAACACACTTCTATTAACCCTCATTTGTAGGTAAGGGAAAAAAGAGTTACAGAAAAAATTTGATTATTGTTGGAAACAATGGGCACAGCGGCATAGCAGCACTTTGTGGATGTATAAACAATTATCCAAGAACCACAGCATTTGGCATCTCATTTATGACTTTTATATAGGTACAAACTCTATAAAATTTAATTACTGTGCTGCATTGTTAATGATTTCCCTTTATGAAGCTATAGGTCTTAGCCGTGGGATTGTCTTAATGATGGGAGTAATAGATACCTTCATTTTAGATGAAAGTAAAGTGAATAATTTATTGTTTGGATTTCAAGGTATAGTGAAAGAGAGCTGAGTGCTTGAGAAACAATTCTGGGCATCAGACCTATTAACCCTGTGTAGTGGATGTTATCTTTAAACTGAGTTTGCATAAGTCACCTCAGTAAAGTTCCCTCTAGGTTCCTTGGTGTGTTGAACCATTTGACAAACTGGACAAACCTGGCTAAGTTTCCCTGCCTGAATCCCCATCTGCTGTTTGTAAACAAACTGGTCTGGGATCCTCAGTGATTTTATTCACCAAATATGGTCATGAACATATTTGGTAAATTACATAATCCAGCCCTATTGGTTTGTTTACAAGTAGCAGCTGGAGATCTAACTATCATTTACCAATTTTAGTGCAGCTGGGCAACATAATCATGGTGGCAGGGCAACATCATTGGATGAACACAACTTGATGGTGACGAGTCATTGCAATTGACAATGGATCTACATCACTGGACAATGTGATTTAAGCTGGATTTACATCATACAACATTATTTACATTTGTGGATGGGATGTTTGAATGAGCCCCTTGTCCCCTCAACATGAAGACAATGTGCCTTGGAAGAGGAGGTAGCTTGTAGCTTTAACTCTCTCAATGTTGAATGGTATGTGGCCTAGTAAAGTACAGAAAGAAAGCACATTCTCTCTGTCTTTCCTTAACCTGGCCACCATTGTAAACAAAGTCTCACGATGTCCAAAATCATTCACGTGGTCCAGCACTATAGATCACTAGACAACCCACCACATGATGAGTGTTCCTCAGCATAATGTTAGATATGAACAGCAGCAGGAGTGCCAGGTAGTGGAGAGAGCACAATAATCTGGCAGGAAGTGCAAAGGCAGGGCTTAAATAATAAGTTCGTAGGGAAAGCAAAGAATTCAAAGTCCAAGAATTGTCCAGGGAGCATTGTCCAGCATTGTTCCGCATCTCAGGTGGGTCAGCAAGAAGAGCTAATGCCAGGCACAACAGGAGTTGCAAGCTCAGATCCTGGTCCTGACAGTAACTATGCATAAACTGTACCATACCTACAGGAACTCTTTAAAAACTGGAAATCACTGTAGTAGACACCACTATTATATATAAGCTTTGGGGTCCTGTACTGAGCGGCTACACTCTGAATGAAGGAGGTTGGCCACTATGTAAAAAATGCGATACCTAGAATTCTTCTTAAACGTAGTAAAGTGAAAGCTCATAAATAGGATGAACCCTTTTTACTTTAAAGTGTATTTCTCCTTTTGCAGTCAAATTTGAGAAAACCCCACCATACGTTTATTCTTGTTACATAGTTCTAACCATTTAAAATATGGTCCCATTTGCTCCAATGGGGGAAAAATTCCTTCATGATCCTCTTAAGGCAATTAGATATTCCGTGGATCAAAAATCTCTGGTGTTATTACCTATAAATGTAAAATTTGCCTACAGCCACATCACCCTGAATGCGCCAGATGTCATCTGGTCTCAGAAGCTAAATACGGTTGGGCCTGGTTAGTACCTGGATGGAAGACCACCTGGGAATACTAGGTGCTATAGGCTTGCCTATGGCCACATCACCATGAACACGCTCTCATCTGATCTCGGAGGCTAAGCAGGGTCAGGCCTGGCTAGTACCTGAATGGGAGACCGTCTGAGAATACCAGATGCTATAGGCTAGGGATGTGGCTATACGGCAACCAAAAGTGACATTAGACGCAATACCAGGAGTGACGTTCCGGCGGTGACAGTTTTGGTGTGGGTGAGATACACACGCTGGGTCCGCTATGACCATATTATGCCAGTCTCATACTGCTGCAGTGGATTTATTACATGTGTGCATTTATTCATTATAAATGCACCCAGCTCCTTTTTAAAGCAATCTATTGAGCTGACCAACTTTTCACATGAGGATAGTGTTTCTTCACTCTGATATTTTTTAAATACCCTTTTCTTATAGCTTTTTTACCTTTGGAAAACAGATACATGGGTTTTACCTTTAACCTTTTAAAATTACTGCCCACAGGAATATATTTTGCAATTTGTTTTTATACAGTTGATTTGGCACATTCTGACTTCTGCTGTAGCACATAATATAGCAAGAGTGAAAAAAAAAAAAAAACTTTGAGTTTGGTATGGGTTTAAGGGGTTACCTCATGCAAAAAGAATTGTATGAGGCCCCCCAGCAAATGCACACCAAACTTCAAATATCTGGTATGGAGTCTGAGGAACGTTCCAGGCAAAAAAATCTCTTAATCTGATCATGCAGCTTGGATGGCCAGGAAAGGGGGGTGAACATCTGCCCCCCCCCCTCCCCCCGGGTGCCCTGCCAGGAGAACACCCTTGAGAAGCAACTTGTCCCTGTGTACATGAGGACAAGAGCATCATCCCCACAACCCTGGGTCAGTGGTTGTAGGGCTCTGTGAGCAGGGGGTTTATTAGAATATAGAAACCCTTAATAATAAAGGCTCCCCTAGATACCAGCCCACCCCCTACATGAATGAATATGTGGTACATAGTACCTCTAGTCATTCACAAAAAAAAATGTTTTAACCTATAAATAAAGACACCCCAACATTTGACCTTTACTCTAAAATGTCCCTCATTGTAAATCCATCATCAATTACAATGGCTACCAAACCCTCAAAAAAAATTGGTGATCTGGTGCACAGGGCCAATCCTGAAGGTACCATTATTGAAATGAAAGCTCCTCCCACTGTCTTCAGCTATATAAAGCAAGAGGCCAGGATAGTGGTAAAATCTAGTGGCTATGGCCATATTTAGGCAGTGATATCACTGCTATCCCTCTGCCTTTGCCTAAAAAAAACAAGGAGTCTCATTATGCCAGTTGTTCCTGTTAGTACCTCCATGGATGCTAGCACTAATAGCTTCCTTACGAACTACTAACAGTGGGAATCTGTTATATATAGAAGCTGTAGAGCTTAGACATGTGCACACTGAAATATTTTGTTTCGGAAATTATTTAATTATTCCTGAAATTTGTTTTTATTTATTTTGTTTCGTTAAAAAATGCATTCGTCCAAAAATCCAAAATAAATAAGGTCAAATCTGTCATTGAAGGCTTATGGTGTCTATCGAAAGTTCTAAGATTCGACAGAGCAGCTAAACTGTATGATGCTGCAATCATACATTTCCGGTCAAATGTTCTGCCTACAAGCTATAGTAGAATTCTAATGTTGTATGACACTATAGCCTATAGCAGAGCATTTGACCATAAATGTCCCCTCGGGGCAACTGCTTTTCAAATTTTCATGTCAAATCTTTTCTCTCTGTGTCAAATAATCTTCAACTAATAGAGTTAGGTTAGCCACATTTGACCTTTTTTGCTATTGTCTCTATAATGTCAAATCTTTTCTTTCTATGTTGAATCTTTTCTCTCTATGTAGAATAATCTTGGACTAATAGAGCTAAGGTTAGGCACATGCGACCACAGGTTCAATGGACACAGATTGCTATTGTCAGCGTCATGTTGAATCTCCTATCTATATCGAACTGTTGTCGCAACTAAAACAATAATAAAGCATTGGTTTATGTCGGTTTTCGGATTCTGCAAGTTCGTTATCGTTTGTTAAAGCGATACCAAAAATACCCGAAATTTGGAGGAAAATGCATTCGGACGGAAACGAATGCACATGTCTAGTAGAGATACTGCTTCTAAATACTTCAAACAGCAGGCCGTATGGGCATATGATTGGTGTGCGTCCGCACAACCAAAAACCCAAAGTTTGGTCCAAACTTTTGGCTCATCCATAATGCAGCTCTACCTATAATGCCTCAGCACCATCACACTCTCCATCTACAAGGTCCTCTTTCAGACTCACTTTGAGATCCACTCTTTCAGACAGGTACCACAATGTTTTCATTTTACACCTTCTCTTCAAAAAAGAGCACCAAAGCTTCTATCTCCTATTTTGCTTTGCAGATGTGTGGCACTGGTGAACAAACACTTTCATTCGTTGTTGCATTTTTCACTTTTTTGCACATTTCCCACATTTTTTTGTAGTACTGTGATTGCCAATCAACTTGTAAATCGGAATCTATTTATCTGGGAATATCCCTATCACCTGCCATGGCCATCCTCTCCTCTTCCCCATTCCACCCTCCATTAGTTTCTGACCCTGTCTAACTTGTCTTCCCTATTATAGTCTAACTATTCTCTCCTCTAAGTTTTAGTTTACCTACACCTCCAGCCTTTCAATACACTGTCCCCTAGCACAACAGACCCCCTTTTATTTAGTTGCAAACCATCTTCAGCATATAGGTTGTACCCCACTAAAAAGTCAGCCCAGTGCTCTAGACACCCAAATACTTTTATCTAATACTAAGTCTTTAGGCATGCACTAATGTCTCTAAGCTCTCACTGCCTTTTTCTGTGTAGTGAGTGGCACAGGCAATATTCCAGAAGTCTTTCCCTTTCAATTTGAAGCCTAGTTCTTTTTATTGATACTTAATTGATACTTAAATCATTGGTCCCAAAATGAACCGAGACAGCTGCTGGGTCATTTCCAGCCAATCCTAGTAATTTGTCTACCCATTCCATCACATGCTGAACCTTGGTACCAGGGAGACAGTAAAGCATTCGGTTGAGATTTGTGTTCTCAATCAAACAGCATGCTTAAAAATCGTTTTTTTAATTTATTTTTTTATGTTTCTTACCTGTCTAGGAGTGAATGTTTGGTGCAGGCCTCAGAAAAATCCCAAGATACGCTGAATAATTTGCAATGAGATGAAACTCAATCTCTCCTCATTGACAAAGAATGACACATTGGGGGTTATTTACTAAAGGAAAATCCACTTTGCACTGCAAGTGCACTTGAAGTAAAGTCGCTGTAGATCCGAGGGGGACATGCAAGGAAAACAAAAAAAAACAGCATTTTAGTTTGCACATGATTGAATGATAAAATCAGCAGAGCTTCCACTCATTTCAGATCTACCCCTTAGATTTAGAGCGACTGCACTTCCAAGTGCACTTTCAGTGCAAATTGGATTTGCCTTTCGTAAATAACCCCCATTGAGTTCTTCAACAAAATGGTGGCTGCACACAGACACCGAATTCATGTTACATAAATGAGATGGGTAAAAGATGGCTTCAGCTCCTGTTCTCCATCTGTAGAGAAATCCTCAGATGCATTTTGCCCTTATTGGGGCCTAATCGTAGAGGCCACCTCTATGCTTAAGCCCTGAAAAAGGTGAAACATGTCTGAGGAGTTCTCTACTGGTGCAGAACAGGAGCTGAAGCCATCTTTTACCCATCTTGTTACAATTATGTAATAGGGAGTCGGTGTCTTTGGGCAGTCAGCCACCATTTTGTTGAAGTCTACTGGAGCCAAATAAGTTAATTCTGTCTGTCTTGTACCAGTTTTTTCATATGCTGATCCGACTGACACAGGTTTGGAGGGGCATTCGAGTTACCTATTTTTTGAGCATTAGAAAACTGCAAGCAAATTATTATTTATTAATTGCAGAAACCAATGTTGGGTATTTACATTTTTTTTCAAAAAGCTTCATATGTTTAAAAAAAATCAACATAAAAAATACGTGTATTTTTTCTGACAGAAAATTTTCTCTATTAAGCTGGTAATTCAGAGCATATAGCTTTAAGAACATTAAGAACAAAAGACTTATTTATTTATTAATGTGCTTATTTTGATTACAATACTACATTTACATTTCAACATTAGATATTCTTTTTGTTCATGCATGTTCAATAAATGTTGAATGTCTAGGCTGTGTTTCAGTTTAGAAAATGTATCTAATATAATTAAGAAGCATAACTATCCTTGTTTTGTTATAAAGTCTTTTGTTCCATCATTAGAATACAATTTATCATTTAAGTGTTGAACCCTATTGCATTTTAAGGAAATATCTCACTTCAATTTGGAAAGGATTATGATGTTGGAATGTATGGCTAATTAAACTTATAATAGACACTTAGCTTTTGAATAGGGGAGCAGAAAGAAAAAATATTCTTGCGACAGCCTACAGATTTTGAAAATAACTTTAAATATGTATTAGTATTAAGTTCTACTTAACGAGCAATGAAAAGTAATTCTTCCTAGAGGCAAATGTTTTTGCTTCTGCTTAATACATAAAAAAAAACAAGTTGGATTTAATTAAAACCCAAGCTGGAAGGCTGGCATTTAATACTGACTCAGTTAGTAACAGGTTATTAACAATCATGTCATTCTTACCTGCTCTGTGCATTGGCTCACTGGCTGTGATCGACAGCAGCAGGGGCCAATGGCTTCCTCTGCTGTCTCAGCCAAAGAAGAAGGAGAGTCTCCAGAAAGCCAAGGCTCTCATGCACATCGCTAGATAGCGATGGGGCTGAGGTATGTATCAAGGGGGCTGGGGGGCCGTTGCACAGAGAAGGTTTTTTAGAATGCATGAAAGAGAAAACCTTGAGCCTTTAGAAGTAATTTAAAGGATTACTAAAGATATATATATATTTTTTTAAATAACAAACATGTTATAATTACCTCAACTGTGCAGCTCGTTTTGCTTCGAGTGGCCCTGAACCTGGTCTTCTGGGGTCTCTCGTGGCTGTCTCGGCTCCCCCCGCAAGGACTCAACACCTTCATGCGAGCTCCCTCACATGTTGTGGAGTGCTTGCGGGAGCGCTTCTGTGATACAGCCAGCTGCCATAGCCGTTCACTGTATCACTTGGCCCCGCCCCCGGCGCGCCGCGTCTTTGGATGTGATTGACAGCAACATGAGCCAATGGCTGCGCTGCTGTCAATCCATCCACTGTAACCAATCAACGGCAAGGCTGAGCGGTGAAGAGGATGTCGGGGGCGAGCATGGGACTTTTGAGAGGTCAGGTAAGTAAAATGGGGGGGCTGGGGGGGCGGAATTGTCGGATGTTTTTTCACCTTAATGCATTCTAAAACACGTACCTTTACAACCCCTTTAATCTTGCTAGTAACACTCTTCCAGTCCTAGGGAAGCAACTTACTGCCACAAACAGACAGAAATGTCCCATTGAAAAAATAAAAAATAATTGACTTTTACTAACAATTCAGATTGAAAACAGGTTTAAATTGCACACATTTGCATATCTTACAGTATATCTATAGCTATATATATATATATATATATATATATATATATATATATATATATATATGGAAGAATGGTTGGAGCATATATAGCAGTGGATAAATTCAAATTTATTGTAAAGTCTCGTTTAAAAAAATAAAAATAACAAACGTGCTATACTTATCTTCTATGTTCAGAGCTTTTGCACAGAGAAACTCAGATCCTCCTCTTCTCTGGTCCCTCTTTGCTGCTCCTGGCCCCTCCCTCCTGTCGAGTGCCCCACAGAAAGAAGCTTGCAATGGGGGCACCTGAGCTGAGTTGCAGCTCTGTGTGTCCATTCAGACATGAAGCAGCCATTTGGTCCTGCCCCCTCTCACAGCTGATTGGCTAACTGACATTGATGAGCCAATGGCACCGCTGCTGTGTTTCAGCCAATCAAGATGAGAGTCCCGGATGGCCAACGGATTCGTGGACATAGCTGGATAGAGATGGGGCTCAGGTAAGTATCAGGGGGTGCTGAAGAGGCTGCTACACATAGAAGTTTTTGTATCTTAATGCATAGAATGCATTACAATAAAAAAACTTTTGCCTTTACAACTCCTTTAGGGACAGGTTTGCCTGGAGGGAGCTCACTCCTACTCAAATGCACACTCAGCAAGAGCACAATGGCAGCTGATGGCATCCAATGTGTCCCCATGCCTTCAGCCAGGCAATCAGAGAGCAGCGGCATGTTTAGGAGATATTAATGTTACCTACAGGTAAGCTTTATTATACCTGTAGATAAAAATGACAAATTAGGGTATACATTTTAGAGTAAATGTCCCAACACTGAACCTTGGGGCACACCACTAATAACCTTAAACCATTCAGAGTATGAAACATTACCTACTACTTTCCGAATACAGTCTTTAAGCCAGTTTTCTATCAATTTACAAACTGACTTTTCCAAGCCAGTAGGCCACATAAGCTGTGTGTGGGGAACTATGCAAAAACACTTTTGAAAAATCCAAGTATACTACATCTACAACCACTTCATTGTCTAAGGTTTTACTTACCTCTTCATAAAAAGAAATCAGATTTGTCTGACAACTTCTGGCTTTCATGAATCCATTCTGGCTATTGCTTAAATTATTTTTTTTCTAGCAAAAACCCATCTATGTGGTCTTTTATTACTGATTAATTAATGATAATTAATGATATTACTATTATCATTTTTTGCGTTACGTCACTGTGTTGCTTTAATTGACAATTGCGCGGTCGTGCAACGTTGCACCCAAACAAAATTGATGTTCTTTTATTTCTCACAAATAGAGTTTTCTTTTGGTGGTATTTGATCACCTCTGCAATTTTTATTTTTTGCGATATAAACAAAAAAGCACCGCCAATTTTGAAAAAATATTTTTTGCTTTTTGCTATAATAAATATCCCCAAAAAATATATAAAAAATATTTCTTCCCCAGTTTAGGCCGATATGTATTCTTCTACATATTTTTGGTAAAAAATTGCAATAAGCATATTTTGATTGGTTTGCACAAAAGTTATAGCCTCAACAAAATAGGGGATAGATTTATGGAATTTTTATTATATATATTTTTTTATTAGTAATGGCAGCGAGCTGTGATTTTTATCATGACTGCAACATTGCGGCACTCTTTTGAAACTATTTTGGGACCATTAAGATTTAGATAGCGATCAGAGCTTAAAATAGCCACTGATTACTGTATAAATCTCACAGGCAGGGAAGGGGTTAAACACTAGGGGCCGATCAAGGGGTTAATTGTGTTCCCCCAGTGTGTTCTAACTGTAGGAGGATGGGCTCACTAGAACATGACAGAGATCACTACTACTGATCACTGGGAGCGGTAGGTCCCGTTAATGTCACTAGGCAGAACAGGGAAATGCCTTGTTTACATAGGTATCTCCCTGTTCTTCCTCTTCATGACACAATCATGCGGCACGGCGGACATCGAGTACACGGGCATGCTCCCCTGGGATGCAGCGGGCATAGGCCCATTCATGCAGTATATCATACAGTATATTATACACATCGCTGTACAGCATTCGACAAGTGGTTAAACTCCAGTATCTAAGTTAAACTAACAGGTCTATAGCTACTTGGCAAAGACTGTGACCCCTTTTTAAATATATGCACCACATTGGCCTTATGCCAATCCAGTGGTACTATGCCAGTCATTAACCTCTGCATACCCGTGATATAGCCAAAAGACAGCTACAGTATGAGCCGAAATTGCCAGGAGGGTGTCCGTGTACCTCCTCCTGCAAGGCACGCGTTGCACATTCTGTGATCAGAGAGTCTACAAGACTCGGCTGATCATAGATTGGAGTAAGGGGGTGATCCTGACCCCTTACCAGGTAATCACATTATGTAAACATAGCCTGTAGTCTGCTATTTTTTTCCTCATGCTGACGGGGTCAGGGGAGAAAAAAAAGCAGATCACATGCTTCTGTCAGAGGGACATCGGATCCGAACAGCTAGAGCCACTGCTACCTCATCTGCATCCACCAGTGCCACCTGCCAGTGCCCACTAGTACCATCTACCAGTGCAAATCAGTGCTGCCTGTCGGTGCCCACCAGTGCCACCTATCAATGCCCACCAGTGCCACCTATCAGTGCTGATCAGTGCTGCCAATCAGTGCCCATCAGTGCCTCATCATCAGTGCTGCCTATCCATGTCACCTACCAGTGCCCATCAGTGCTACTCATTAGTGTTCATCAGTGCCACCTATGAGTGCCCATCAGTACCACCTATCAGTGTTACCTATCAGTGCCACCTATTAGTGCCCTTCAGTGCCACCTATCAGTGCCACCCATCAGTGCTCATCAGTGCCATCTATCAATACCACCCATCAGTGCCACCTATCAATGCCACCTATCAGTGCCCACAGATGTCACCTCATCAGTGCCCATCAGTGCCACCTTATCAATGCCTATAAGTGCAGACTATCAGTGCAGCCTATCAGTGCCCATCAGTGCAGCCTCATCAATGCACATCAATAAAGGAGAAAAATTACCTGCTTGCAAAATTTTATAACAAACTATGAAAACTGTTTTTGTTTTCTTTTTTCAACATTTTTAGTCTATTTTTTTATTTGTTTAGCAAAAAATAAAAACCCAGACCAATTCTGCAGCTGTCTTTTCTCAGTGTAGGGATAGAGTTTGCTGTTTGGAGCAGGGACAGTCTGTAATTCACTAGCTAGGACCAGTACTGGGTGGCAACGTACTTAGACCCCCGGTACAAACACAAAATGGTGGAAATGTTACCACCATCACAGAGGGCTGTCAGAATGGAGCACTTCCAGGCCTTGCTTAGAGAAATGCTGCATTCTGCTTTTGCATGCACTGGCAGAGGAATTCCCACTCCCAGAGAAAGAGTTGCGGGTACCAATCCAACAGCGCCTGCAAGAAGAGGGTGGTTTGAAGATGTGTTGGTCACTTCTGATATGAGATCATTCTTTCAGCCGACCCATCGACAGGTGTCATCCGGATCCAGCATCAGGGAACGCCTAGACCGACAGGTGTCCGACTACGTTGGGTTCATGGCCGATGTGGATGCTCTGAGAAGTGATGAACCCCTGGACTACTGGGTGGGCAGGCTTGAACTCTGGCCAGAGCTTACACAATTTGCAATGGAACTGTTGGCTTGCCCCTCGTCCAATGTCCTGTCTGAGAGGACGTTCAGTGCAGCAGGGGGGATCGTGACCGATAAGCGTACTCGCCTAGCTCACGACAGTGTTGACTACCTCACATTTATAAAAATGAATGAGGCTTGGATCTCTGAGTAATTCAACACATGTGACCAGTAGACCATGTTTATGCATAACTCTATAAACGATTTATATAATCTAGCACACTGACCTTTTTTCTACCTTTGGCTCACTTGTACAAAAAAGCACACTGTACTATATGCCCATACCCTCCTGTTTGAAGAGGTTGAGCGGTGTCATATTTTTGGGTCCCGCAGCGAGTTGCTGGTGTCAGTGCTGGTGTCAGTGCTCTCTATCTTGGTGCTGGTGTCAGTGCTCTCTATCACGGTGCTGGTGTCAGTGCCCTCTATCTCGGTGCTGGTGTCAGTGCTCTATATCACGGTGCTGGTGTCGGTGCTCTCTATCTCTGTGCTTGTGTCAGTGCTCTCTATCACGGTGCTGGTGTCAGTGCTCTCTATCACGGTGCTGGTGTCAGTGCCCTCTATCTCGGTGCTGGTGTCAGCGCTCTATATCACGGTGCTGGTGTCAGTGCCCTTTATCTCGGTGCTGGTGTCAGTGCTCTCTATCACGGTGCTGGTGTCAGTGCTCTTTATCTCGGTGCTGGTGTCAGTGCTCTCTATCTCGGTGCTGGTGTCAGTGCTCTCTATCTCGGTGCTGGTGTCAGTGCTCTCTATCACGGTGCTGGTGTCAGTGCTCTCTATCATGGTGCTGGTGTCAGTGCCCTCTATCTCAGTGCTGGTGTCAGTGCTCTCTATTACGGTGCTGGTGTCAGTGCTCTCTATCCTGGTGCTGGTGTCAGTGCTCTCTATCACGGTGCTGGTGTCAGTGCTCTCTATCTCGGTGCTGGTGTCAGTGCTCTCTATCTTGGTGCTGGTGTCAGTGCTCTCTATCACTGTGCTGGTGTCAGTGCTCTCTATCTCGGTGCAGGTGTCAGTGCTCTCTATCATGGTAATGGTGTCAGTGCTCTCTATCTCAGTGCTGGTGTCAGTGCCCTCTATCTCGGTGCTGGTGTCAGTGCTCTCTATCACGGTGCTGGTGTTAGTGCTCTCTATCTCGGTGCTGGTGTCAGCGCTCTCTATCATAGTGCTGGTGTCAGTGCTCTCTATCTCTGTGCTGGTGTCAGTGCTCTCTATCTCGGTGCTGGTGTCAGTGCTCTATCACTGTGCTGGTGTCAGTGCTTTCTATCTCGGTGCTGGTGTCAGTGCTCTCTATCTCGGTGCTGGTGTCAGTGCTCTCTATCATGGTGCTGGTGTCAGTGTTCTCTATCTCAGTGCCGGTGTCAGTGCTCTCTATCACGGTGCTGGTGTCAGTGCTCTCTATCTCGGTGCTGGTGTCAGTGCTCTCTATCACAGTGCCGGTGTTAGTGCTCTCTATCTTGGTGCCGGTGTCAGTGCTCTCTATCTCGGTGCTGGTGTCAGTGCTCTCTATCTCGGTGCTGGTGTCAGTGCTCTCTATCACGGTGCTGGTGTCAGTGCTCTCTATCTCGGTTCTGGTGTCAGTGCTCTCTATCTCGGTGCTGGTGTCAGTGCTCAGTCTCTATAGCTGTGCCGGTGTCAGTGCTCTCTATCTTGGTGCTGGTGTCAGTGCTCTCTATCTCAGTGCTCGTGTTAGTGCTCTCTATAACGGTGCTGGTGTCAGTGCTCTCTATCACAGTGCTGGTGTCAGTTTTCTCTATCTCGGTGCTGGTGTCAGTGCTCTCTATCATGGCGCCGTGTCAGTGCTCTCTATCATGGTGCTGTTGTCAGTGCTCTCTATCTCGGTGGCGGTGTCAGTGCTCTCTATCTCAGTGCCGGTGTCAGTGCTCTCTATCTCAGTGCCGGTGTCAGTGCTCTCTATCTCGGTGCCAGTGTCAGTGCTCTCTATCTCGGTGCTGGTGTCAGTTCTCTCTATCATGGTGCTGATGTCAGTGCTCTCTATCTCGGTGCTGGTGTCAGTGCTCTCTATCATGGTGCTTGTGTCAGTGCTCTCTATCACGGTGCTGGTGTCAGTGCTCTCTATCTCGGTGCTGGTGTCAGTGCTCTCTATCACAGTGCTGGTGTCAGTGCTTTCTATCTCGGTGCTGGTGTCAGTGCTCTCTATCATGGTGCTGGTGTCAGTGCTCTCTATCATGGTGCCGTTGTCAGTGCTCTCTATCTCGGTGGTGGTGTCAGTGCTCTCTATCTCAGTGCCGGTGTCAGTGCTCTCTATCTCGGTGCCAGTGTTAGTGCTCGCTATCTCGGTGCTGGTGTCAGTGCTCTCTATCACGGTGCTGGTGTCAGTGCTCTCTATCTCGGTGCCGGTGTCAGTGCTCTCCATCACGGTGCCGGTGTCAGTGCTCTCCATCACGGTGCCGGTGTCAGTGCTCTCTATCTCAGTGCCAGTGTCAGTGCTCTCTATCTCGGTGCTGGTGTCAGTGCTCAGTCTCTATCGTGGTGCTGGTGTCAGTGTTCTATCTCAGTGCGGTGTCAGTGAGGGAGATAGCAGCGGAGAAGCCAATCAGCAGGCAGTGCTAGCACCATGGCTGAGGATCAGCACTGGACTGGCACCTCTGGACTACCGCAGTGGAGTCCTGCATAGGTGGGGGTAAGGGCCGGGCAGAGGGCGGGGTCAGGGGCTCAAGTACAGGTTGGCACACTGGGACAGTGGCACAGGACTGCGCTGCTCTGACTGTGGCACTGATTATCTCCTGCACCCCCTTCATAGCCTGGCCTGACCTTGCCTCTCCTCTATGGCCTTCATGCGCTCCTGAATTGACAAAATTTCACAGATAAAAAAAGAATGCTTGTCGTTGTCGATCCCAGATTCACTTAAAACTTCTGGTATGTCAGTGTCCATGTTGTGGGACTATGTGTGCACAGCTAGTAAGTATTTTGTGGCTGAAAATATGACCTGGAGGTTTTTAAGGTTCGCCTGCTATTAAAGTGAATGGGGTCCGCCGTGAACTTGTGGTTCGCAAACATTTGGGCAAGTTCGTCCATCACTAGTCATGTGCACTTGGATTTACTGTTTAGAGATAAATGCACTTTGAATGTATTTGAGTTTGTTTTACAATATTTAGTTAAATTTTAGGAGGGTCTCACCACTATTGCTGCATATTGCGGGTACGCATTGCTAATTTATATATATAAAGTAGCCACTGGGTGGCACTATCTAAACTGTTGGTTTATTATTTACTGATAAAGAGGTAGCGCTTGACTTTTGTTTTATTATTTTTTCATAGTTCATGTGGGAACACTATTTGTGATAAGCGGCCACCATATTACATTTTATTAGACACATTTTATTGATTTCCTTTACGTAGTAGCACAGTTTTTTATATATCAATAATGTATAGCCAGCTTTAGTCTTGGAGACTTGCAGCCCTCAAGCTTTATAAAATTTGCTCTCTAAGGCTAGTTTACACTTGCTTCAAAACATGACTTCGGACACACTTTGTTAAAGTTCCCTGAATACCAGTCAAGGCCCCTGTCACTAAATAAAATGGTTAGCTCACAGTCCTATTTACACCTGTTTTTGCTTGGTGCTTCGATGAGGTTTTAATGATGCTTTGGTGAGGCTTGTAGAAAAAAAAAATTCTAAATACTTGATGTGCCTCACAGATTATACGTTGGGGTGTTTTCTTTCCGTAATTGGGGTAATTTTTTGGGAGTTTTTATTGTCCTGGTGCTCCAGGGCCTTCAAAAGTGCAAGAGGTAGTGAAGAAAATAGATGTGTAATTTATGCTCTAATGCCCCGTACACACGAGAGGGATTAAGTCTGACAGACTTCCGACGGAGTTCTAGCGGAGTTCAGCCGGAGTTCTGGCGGACTTTTCGACCGAACGGACTTGACCACACACCATCACACCAAACTCCGACGGAGTCGAACGTGATGACGTACGACTGGATTCGACGTAGGAAGTTCATAGACAGTAGCCAATAGCTGCCCTAGCGTCGGTTTTAGTCCGTCGGAGTAGCACACACACGAGCGAATTTTTCGAAGGGGACCGGGTCCGGCGGAGTTCCATCGGGAAAATTTGAAGCATGCTTCATTTCTAAAGTCCGTCAGACTTTTGCGAAGCTAAAGTCCGTTGCAGCCCACACACGAGCGGATAGTCCGCCGGACTCAGTCCGTCGGAGTTTGGATGTCGAAAAGTCCGCTCGTGTGTACGGGGCATTAGAATGCCTAAAGCTGCTTTGTGGCCACGGTGTGTAAAAGTCTCACACATGTGGTATCACCGTACTCAGGAGGAGTAGTAGAATGTATTTTGGGGTGTAATTTGTGGTATGAATATGCTGTGTGTGAAAAATAACCTGATAATATGACACTTTTATGAAAAAAGAAAAAAAATCTTGGTTTTGCAAAGAATTGTGGAAAAAAATAAAATTCAAAAAACTCACCATGCCTCTTTCTAAATAACTTTGAATGTCTACTTTCCAAAAAGGGGTCATTTGGGGGGGGGGGGGGGTATTTGTACTGTTCTGGCTTGTTAGGGTCTCAAGGAATGAGCTAGGCCATCAGTACTTCAGGAGTGATCAATTTTCAGTGATTGGCACCATGGCTTGTAGACTCTATAACTTTCACACACAAACCAAATAATATACACTGATTTGGATTATTTTTACCAAAGATATGTAGCAGTATAAAATATAAAATTTGTCCAAAATGTATTTTAAAAAAAT
The DNA here is from genome assembly GCF_037356315.1 of Lithobates pipiens. Taxonomy (NCBI): domain Eukaryota; kingdom Metazoa; phylum Chordata; class Amphibia; order Anura; family Ranidae; genus Lithobates; species Lithobates pipiens. The sequence goes on along the minus strand of NW_027507748.1, from coordinate 457,849,973 downwards.
TACTAATTTGGTAAATTTTATAACAGAAACAAAGAATTTTTTTTTTTTTTTTACAGAATTTTCTGGCTTTTTTCATTTATAGCGCAAAAAATGTAAAACCCAGTGGTGATTAAATACCACCAAAAGAAAGCTCTATTTGTGTGAAAAGGACAAAAAATTCATATGGGTACAGTGCTGCATGACTGAGTAATTGTCATTCAAAAAGAAGCAGCTGAATTTATATTCTTGCATTTAACATTAAAGCCTTTAACTCTACTGCACTTACTATGCACTGCTCTTATTGTTTTTTTTTTGTCTGCTATCAGTGTAGAAGCTCTGTGATTTACAGCATCCACAGAGGCCAATCAGGCATCACATATGCATATTTACATTGTGCTAAGTTGACCCAGTGTAATTACGCTAAATATATCATCCCTTGAGCTCAGCTTTAAGGGATAATTATTTTAAATTATTTACTTTTGTGAAATCAGAGTTTGTATGCTTTCAGTATGGTACTGAGCACATCAATTTACTAACCTCGGTGGAGTCAGTACATACAGTATCTCACAAAAGTGAGTACACCCCTCACATTTTTGTAAATATTTTATTATATCTTTTCATGTGAAAATCGCTGAAGAAATTACACTTTTCTACAATGCCCCTCAAAAGAACTCAACACACAGCCATTAATGTCTAAACTGCTGGCAACAAAAGTGAGTACACCCCTAAGTGAAAATGTTCAAATTGGGCCCAACGTGTCAATATTTTGTGTGGCCAGCATTACTTTCCAGCACTGCCTTAACCCTCTTGGGCACGGAGTTCACCGGAGCTTCACAGGTTGGAGTCCTTTTCCACTCCTCCATGACGACATCACGGAGCTGGTGGATGTTAGAGACCTTGCGCTCCTCCATCTTCCGTTTGAGGATGCCCCACAGATGCTCAATAGGGTTTAGGTCTGGAGACTTGCTTGGCCAGTCCATCACCTTTACCCTCAACTTCTTTAGCTAGGCAGTGGTCGTCCTGGAGGTGTGTTTGGGGTCATTATCATGTTGGAATACTGCCCTGCAGCCCAGTCTCTGAAGGGAGGGTATCATGCTCTGCTTCAGTATGTCACAGTATATGTTGACATTCCTGGTTCCCTCAATTAACTGGAGCTCCCCAGTGCTCGCGGCACTCATGCAGCCCCAGACTATGACACTCCATGACACATGACACACATTGTCCTGCCTACAGTCATGCTTGACTGTAGGCAAGACACACTTGTCTTTGTACTCCTCCCCTGTTTTCCGCCACACACGTGACACCATCTGAACCAAGCTGTACACTCACTACTTTACATTGTAGCAAAGTGTAATTTCTTCAGTGTTGTCACATGAAAAGATGTAATAAAATATTTACAAAAATGTGAGGGGTGTACTCAGTTTTGTGAGATACTGTATATCTGTAAGTGAACTAATTTCAGATGCTTTTAGTTCCCTTCAGAAGCATACCTAGGGGTCTGCAGGGGGTGCGGTATACAGCAGGTATAACCCTTTACAGCAGCCTTTCTCAACCTTTTCTACACAGAGGAACCCTTGAAATAGTTCTCCAGTCTCAGGGAACCCCTACTAAAAATGAGAAATCTACAACTCATGATACATTAATGTGATGATCAGTGGGAAGAATTGTCCTTACACTTGTGGTCATTGGGAAGAATTACCTCCTTACAAATAGCTAAAAACATCAATGGTGTCAGTGGGAACTTATCCAAAAGGCAGAAATGGCCCAATGCTGAAGGAACCCCTAGCAACCTCTGGAGGAACCCTAGGGTTCCACGGAACCCTGGTTGAGAATCACTGCTTGATGGTGCCCTGATGTGACATGCAGAGTGCCATCAGTGTACTGGGAACTGGAACTCTCTGTTTCCCAGCATCTGGCATTGAAATAAATCTGACGACACTCTCTCCAGCATCCAAACAGATACTGGCAGAGAGAGGCACCTCTGTGTTGCACTACCATTGGATGCCTCCTAGATCAATCATCAGAGCTGCTGCAGTCTCCCTCACAGAAGAGACTTCTGGGTTTTAGAGCAAGAGGATTGAAAATAGAATTGTGCAAGTTTTCAGGACAGATAAATAGTGGATTTTTTTTTATTTGAAAGCATGCCCAGTTAAACCATCAGGGACTTATTTCCCAATATAGACTATAGGTGGCCCTACAATCTCTGAATGTTTGTCTGCTACAACCAGTCATTGACCACTGATGCTGGGGGCTATTTTTACACACAGCCATAGAACACCATTAATGGGAGCTTCATTTATTTTATTTTTTTTGGATTCAAATTTTTTATTGTGAATAACACAAAAATAAGGAATACAAACAGAAGTATTCAAGACCGCGAGCGCGGCACATAACGTTGGTTACAAAAAGAAAGAACATGGTGCATATATCACTGTGTTTATATAATACTAAGCACATTACTAGCGCACTTTACATTGGAACAAGGGAACACACCGGTGCATTCGATAAGGGGACAGCCAGTTAAGAGGGGGAGAACCCCCCAACCATCATAAACCCAAAACATGAAACCAACGTGGTAGGGACAGAAGAGAATGCAGGGCAAACGGGATAGTCATCCGAAGGACCTTGTTCATGGCACAGAGAATACAGTTAGACAAATTGTAGCCATAAGCTAGGAAGAGGTAAAGGAGGGGAAGGCACAGTAGGAAGAAAGGAGCGAGCTAGAGAGAAGGGGACGGAGAGGGAGAGACAGAGTCAGTGTCGGCAGGACCGCACAGGGCCCCAGGGGACCATTAAGCATTTAGGTTCAGGGTGGACTGAATTTATGGTACAAGGAGGCTTGTGTCAAAATCTGAGGGGAGGAAGTTATCTACCCAAGGGGTCCAAATTCAAGAATGGTGAGGGACACGATCCAGTAATGTTGCCTCAATCTTGCTATGAATCATGGCTTGGGTTACCCTATATTTAGTTTCAGTTATATGTAGGTTCGGGGTTTTCCAGGCTTTGGCGATGGTCTGCTTTGCAGCCGTAGTCAGCTGAAGAAGGCGGATTTGGGCTTTGGTATAGTCTCCTTGTACATGGTTTAAAAGTGCAAGGACTGGGTCGTGAAGTAATGTGGAAGCTATTTGAAACACTGCTAGCCAGAATTGTTTCACTATCGGGCATGTCCACCATATGTGGGCATGTGTACCCCTCTCTCCACAGCCTCGGAAGCACGCCGGCGAGTAAGTTGGCAAAAATTTGGAGATCCTAGCAGGGACCAGATACCATCGCATAAGCACCTTATAATTAGCCTCCAGAGCCACTATATTCTGGGTGGATGATTTGGTATTCGCCCATATTTGGGACCAGTCCTCCTCATCAAGAGTCAGTTGCAAGTCCTTGGACCACTGCACAGCATAGAGAGGAAGGGTGGACGGGAGAGTGGTTAGGTGGGTATAGATGGTTGAAATGATACCCGGGTCCGAGGAGCATAACTTTTCAAAGAAAGACAGACTTACAAGAGAGGAGCAAGAACCAATCGTTGCCCTGACGAAGTGGGCTATTTGAAGATACCGAAACGTTTCAGTTGAGGGTAATCCAGTCTGAGCTTGAAGAACTGAGAAGGGTTTAAGAGAGGTATTAGAGACGAGATCGAGTATTCTGTAAAGGCCAGCTTGGGACCAATGGCAAAAAGACCCAGGTTCCGTAAAAGCCGGGTAGAATAGGGGGTGGCCAAAAAAAGAAAGTAGAGGGGAATGTGGAGAGACCAGCCTGTAGGGGCCACGCAATCTGTCCCATTGCTTCAATGAGTGACTAGTGATTGGATTAGTTATGGGGCCACGAGCTGAAGGCGGAATCCATAATACGTTAGATATTAGTAGGGGATATAGTTCGATCGCCTCCAGACTGACCCATATGGGGACTTCGCTGGTCGCGTGGAATAGGGTGAGCTGAGCCAACTGGGCAGCTTGATAGTATCGAATAAATTTTGGTATACCAAGACCACCCCTGCTTCTGTCCCCGAGAAGAATAGATCTCGGAACCCTGGGCTTAATTGGACCCCATATATACTTGAATACCCGAGACGGTACAATACGGTGAAAGTAGGATGGGACTGGGATTGGGAGAACTCTGTATAGGTAGAGGAGTTTAGGCAGAAGAGTCATTTTGACAGCCGCTATTCTACCAAACCAGGATACACAAAGGGATTTCCAGGTCTCTAACAGGGAGGTTAGATGTGAAAGCATAGGAAGATAATTAGCCTGAAAGAGAGTAGTGGGGTCACCAGTCAATTTTATACCTAGGTATGGAAGTGCGGTAGTGGACCAGAGAAAGGGGAAGCTGCTTTGTATGTGGGCCAATTCTTGGGGCGGGGGAGATACATTCAGGGCTCTAGATTTCTGCTGATTAACTTCCAGACCCGAAATAGTTGCAAATTTATCTAAAATGGGGATAAGGTTCGGAAGCATTGTTCGAGGAGAGGTCACAAAAAGGAGCGCATCATCAGCAAACAGGCATATCTTATGGGAAGTAGAGGCTATTTCCAGTCCTTTTATGTCCGGGGAGGCTCTAATTAAAGCGGCGAGGGGCTCAATGGTCAAAGCAAAGATAAGGGGAGAAAGGGGGCAGCCCTGCCTATTTCCTCTTTATGGGAGCTTCATTTTACAACCAAACAATGACCACCAATTCAGGTGGGTTGTTTCTACAGCCAACCACTGACCACCAATGCCAGAAGTGGGTTATTTTTACAGACAAACACTGACCACTAATACTTGGGGGGATTTTTTTACCACAAATACTTCTGACTAAAGTGTTTCTTGTCTCAACAGTTGTTGGTTGCTAAGTAGCCAATAACTATTTTATGAAGTTCTTCTTTAAGGCAAGTATAAAAGCCAATGTAATGGAAACGTTTCATTTGTTTAAATGATTGTGTTAAGTGTTGTAGGTGTCTGATAGATACACCTGTATGTTACCATGGCTCTTTAAAACTCTCACACTCTCCCAAAATTTACCACACCTACCAACTGGCACGCCGCTAAAGTCTCGGGGGGGGGGAGGGGGGGAGAACATATTCTTTAATGAAAAAGACTTGATTATTTTTTAAATCATTTTGATCATCTGCCCCAAGGTCCTAGTTTTTCTAGCTACACCACTGGTTCCCGGTATAGCATCATTCAAAATAGTAGGAGGCAGCCCCAGTTTGGACAACATTTGCTGACAAATAACATGTTGATAGATCATAGATGCCCTCATCAGTTTGTTTCTCTTCTCTTCTTGGGGGGGGGGGGTAATCAAATTGTATTGCAGTATACAGTATATTCTTAGTGATATACCAATCCATTCTCTGCAGTTTAGATTTCTTTTAAAATACATGTCAACGTCTTTTAAACAATATATTCTGTTTTAAAATGCTGCATGTTCTAAATTTTTATAGGCAAATCATCTTTCCTTTCCTGTTCTGCTAACAATATGCCTACTCCTTTTATGATGCATTTAGTTCAGGCATGAGAACATAGCTCTTGCAAAATGGTTATTCAATTTGCTTTTTATTTTTGTGATCATTTTATTGTCAATGCAATTGCCAAAGGGCCGTTCTAATCTTCCGATGTCTCACTGTTTGTAGTGTCAAAAATATAAATTATATCTATATAAATCATATGTCCTTATGTATAAAAAGGATTACTGAAGCACTCTTTAAAGATGGTGTCATTCAAATCCCTGTTTACATATTTTAGGCTGTTTACATGTAAGAATAGTGCTGTTTGGTTGACAGCATTAGAATTAGCATATTATTTAAGAAAATGAGCGTGAATGTGCATGTAAATTTGAGACAACAGAATTAATATTTCAGCAACAACACTTCAAGGTTGTGGGGTGTAGTTCATATTTCAGTAATATATACTGCTTATATGGCTTGCATACATTGTAATAAAAAAGAAACGTCTACATGCAAAACTGACTAAAAGAGTTAATACATTGCTAAAGTTAAAAACAGGTTACAGATGAAGCTGATACACTGAATGCTTCTGGACTCCCTGCAGAGAAGATGGGGTCCTAATCAGTGGTATGTAAAGCTGTATCCTTCATGAGATTGCCTGACAAAATCATACAGTACATAGACCATCACAGAATTCGCATACCATATCATTTAAATATCCAAACAGACAGCGCGGCTTTTACCAGATACTGCAAAAAGCATCTTCTCTTAAAAATACCTGTTAGTCATCCAGACAAATAACATGACCACAATGTAATAACATGTTCAAATAATTTATCCAGACACATGGCCAATTTTTTTTAATGATTCTCTATTATTTCCGTGCCTATTTATTGTGCTCTTTTAAACAAGAAATAAAGTTAATTAAAATATTCAGGCGTTATGCCTACTAGCAAATGCTTTGCCCAGACTTACTAAAATAGTATAAGAGATTGCACCACTTAGTAAAGGGTTCACGATTATCAATGATGCAATTTTGGTAGACCAACCTTAACTAGTTGCTGACCACCGGCCGTCAAATGACGGCCAGGCGGCGCACCTATTGTGGCGGGAGGCCGTCATATGACGGCCTCCCGTTTAAACAGGGAATGCGCGCGATCGTGCGCGCGCATCCCTGTTTCTTCGGTGGCAGCGTGTCACGGAGACACCGCTCGCCACCGAAGGGGGTGAACAGCCATTCGTTATGGCTGTTTACCACGTGATCACAGATGGTCACACCCCGAACGTGCACGGCGCATGCGCGCGATCGCGCGCGCGCTGCGCGTGCACGTCGGTGGCGGCGTATTCCCTGGGAACACTGTTCGTCACCGACGCTGGTAAACAGCCATTGGCCGGCTGTTTACCCACGTGATCGGCTGTGATCCTTTCACAGCCGATCACAAAAATGTAAACAAACTGCGGTAACGGGATGTTACCGGGTTCTCCTCCTCACACACCGATCGTGTGTGAGGAGGAGATTGCGGTAACATCTCGTTACCGCATACAGTGTACACCAATCATACTGATTGCCCCCCCCCCAATAAAGAGGACCTGTCACCACCCCTCATAGTACCTGTCAATCACAGTCCATCAGAGTACCTGTCACAGTCCATCAGAGTATTTGAGTACCTGTCACAGCCCTTCAGAGTACCTGTCAGCCCATCAGAGTACCCGAGTACCTGTCACAGCCCATCTGAGTACCCGAGTACCTGTCACAGTTCATCTGAGTTCCCGAGTACCTGTCACAGCCCATCAGAGTACCCGAGTACCTGTCACGGCACATCAGAGTACCCGAGTACCTGTCACGGCACATCAGAGTACCCGAGTACCTGTCACGGCACATCAGGGTACCCGAGTACCTGTCACGGCACATCAGGGTACCCGAGTACCTGTCACGGCCCATCAGGGTACCCGAGTACCTGTCACGGCCCATCAGGGTACCCGAGTACCTGTCACAGTCCATTAGAGTACCGAGTACCTGTCACCGTCCATTAGAGTACTGAGTACCTGTCACAGTCCATCAGGGTACCCGAGTACCTGTCACAGTCCATTAGAGTACCGAGTACCTGTCACAGTCCATTAGAGTACCGAGTACCTGTCACAGTCCATCAGGGTACCCGAGTACCTGTCACAGCCCATCTGAGTACCCGAGTACCTGTTCCAGTCCATCTGTGTACCAGAGTACCTGTCACAGTCCATCTGAGTACCCGAGTACCTGTCACAGTCCATATGAGTACCTGTCACCGCCCTTCAGAGTACCCAAATACCAGTCACCAAACCATCAGAGTACCTGTCACCAGGCCATCAGAGTACCCGAGTACCTGTCACCAGGCCATCAGAGTACCCGAGTACCTGTCACCAGGCCATCAGAGTACCCGAGTACCTGTCACCAGGCCATCAGAGTACCCGAGTACCTGTCACCAGGCCATCAGAGTACCTGAGTACCTGTCACCAGGCCATCAGAGTACCCGAGTACCTGTCACCAGGCCATCAGAGTACCCGAGTACCTGTCACCAGGCCATCAGAGTACCCGAGTACCTGTCACCAGGCCATCAGAGTACCCGAGTACCTGTCACCAGGCCATCAGAGTACCCGAGTACCTGTCACCAGACCATCAGAGTACCCGAGTACCTGTCACCAGACCATCAGAGTACCCGAGTACCTGTCACCAGGTCATCAGAGTACCCGAGTACCTGTCACCAGGCCATCAGAGTACCCGAGTACCTATCTCCAGCCCATCAGAGTACCCGAGTACCTATTTGCAGCCCATGTCTCATAGAATATACGTTGGGGTGTTTGCTTTCCAAAATGGGGTTATTTTGTGGGTAATTTCACTGTCCTGGTGGTCCAGGACCTTCAAAAGTGTGATGGGTAGGAATGAAATGAGATGTGTCATTTATGCTCCTAGAACGCCTGAACGTACTACTTCAATGTTCGGCCTCTCTATGTGGCCAGGCTGTGTAAAAGTCCTACACATGTGGTATTGCCATACTCGGGAGGAGTAGCAGAATGTATTTTGGGGTGTAATTTTTGCTATATACATGCTATGTGTGAGAAATATCTTATAAATTGACAATTTTGTGTAAAAAAAAAATGCGTTTTAATTTTTTTCCACATATTCCAAAAACTTCTGGAAAAAAATGAACCGTTCAAAAGACTCATTATGCCTCACAGATTATACGTTGGGGTGTTTGCTTTCCAAAATGGGGTAATTTTATGGGAAATTCCATTGTCCTGGTACTCCAGGGCCTTCAAAAGTGTAATAGGTGGTTGAGAAATGAGATGCGTAATTTTTGCTCGTAGAACGTCTGAAGGTACTACATCAATGTTAGTGCTCTGTATGTGGCCAGGCTGTGTAAAAGTCCTACACATGTGGTATCGCCGTACTCGGGAAGAGTAGCAGAATGTATTTTGGGGTGTAATTTGTTGTATGCATATGCTGTGTGTGAGAAATAACCTGATAATATGACAATTTAGTAAAAAAAAAAAAAAAAAAAAAAAAATCTTCATTTTGCAAAGAATTGTGGGAAAAAATGACAACTTAAAAAAACTCACCATGCTACTTACTTAATACCTTGGGATTAGGGATGAGCCGAACACCCCCCGGTTCGGTTCGCACCAGAACTTGCGAACGACCCCCGCGTTCGGTACGAACGTTAGAACCCCATTGAAGTCTATGGGACTCGAACGTTCGAATTGGAAAGTGCTAATTTTAACGGCTAATATGCAAGATAGTGTCCTAAAAAGGGTTTGGGGACCTGCCTCCTGCCTCAGGGGACATGGGTCACTGCAAAAAAAAGTTTTAAAAACTGCCGTTTTGGCGGGAGCACTGATTTTAATGACGATTAAAGTGAAAAAAAAAAGTGAAATATTCCTTTAAATATGGTGCCTGGGGGGTGTCTGTAGTATGCCTGTGAAGTGCCACGTGTTTCCCGTGTTTGCTGCTTGCGGTTTTAATGTTATATCTGGTTCCTGCAATATGGTTGAAAATCATTGAGAAACATGGCATGGGTAGCCCTCCCTGCCCATTACCAGCCTATTTGGGTCTTGTACGCATATTAAGGGGAACCCCGTACCCATATTAAAAAAAGGAAATGCGTGTGGCCCCCAGGCCCTATATACTCAGAACAGTAGTATACAGGCGGTGCAAACAAGACAGGGACTGTGTAGGTTTGTTGTGTTAAGTTGAATCTGTTTGTCATTTTCAACCGGTACATTTTTAAAGTGTAGCTCCAGTCAAAAAAACTATCTTTAAGCTTTTTGTAAACATAGGGAAGGGTTATCACCCCTGTATAATTTGTTTTGTCGTCCATCTTTTTTCATCTCACTTGCTGCTGTCTCCTTGCGTTTGCAAGTAGGAGATGTTTGTAAGTTGGATGTTTGAAAGTAGGGGCCTGCCCTATATTAAAACGGTATGTACTGGGTACAGAGCACGCAGACAGCACGCATTATCTCCTAACACTACTGACTGCAAGCTCTATTATTAACCACTTGTTAGCCCAATGTTTGCATAAAGTGAAAGATGAAGTTATGCTGAGTAAATAGATATCAAACATGTCACTCTTCAAAATTGCACATGCCCGTGGAATGGCGCCAAACGTCGCTACTTAAAAAATCCCCATAGGCGACGCTTTAATTTTTTTTTTACTGGTTACATGTTTTGAGTTGCAGAGGAGGTCTAGGACTAGAATTATTGCTCTCGCTCTAACATTCTCGGCGATACCTCACATGTGTGGCACATGCGAGCACATGGGGACATGGGCGCTTTAATTTTTATTTTATTTTTTTATTGTTCATTTTACTTTATTTATGTTAGTTTGACATTTTTTTCCCCAAAAATATATTTTTGATCACTTTTATTCCTATTACAAGAAATGTAAACATCCCTTGTAATAGGAATATGGGGTGACAGGTCCTCTTTACAGTGAAATCTGGGGGGTCAATATGACCCCACATCTCACCTCTAGGCTGGGAAGCCTGAAATAAAAAAATAAAAAAAAGATTCTGGCTTTGATCGTACTGGCGAGTTAGTAGAAGCACCGGAGGGCGGTGAGGGGTGGGGGGCATCTATGGCTGGGTATTTCAGGGTATCACCGAGTATGGCTGGGTATCTCTGAGTATGGCTGGGTATGGCAATTTATGGCAGGGTATTACAGAGTATTGGCCGGGTATTGGCGGGGTACTACAGAGTAATAGCAGGGTACTGCAGAGTATTGGGGGGTACTACAGAGTAATGGCAGGGTACTGCAGAGTATTGGGGGTACTGCAGAGTAATGGCGGGTACTGCAGAGTAATGGCGGGTACTGCAGAGTATTGGGGGTACTGCAGAGTAATGGGGGTTACTGCAGAGTAATGGGGGGTACTGCAGAGTAATGGCAGGGTACTGCACTGCAGAGTAATGGCAGGGTACTGCACTGCAGAGTAATGGCGGGGTACTGCAGAGTAATGGCAGGGTACTGCAGAGTATGCACTGGTATTGCAGAGTATTGGCAGGGAATTGAGGGGTTAAATTCGGTGAGCAGCGATGTGGGCACTGCAGATGCAGCCCACATCGCTGCTGACACCGATCTCTTTCCCCTCCGCTGTACCGATCGGTACAGAGAGGGGAGGGAGGAACAGGCGTCATAACATGACGCCGGTTTGTTTCCAAGTGATCACTCCGTCATTTGACGGAGCAATCACGTGGTAAATGGCCGCTATGAGCGGCCGTTTACCGTGATCCGTGATGCGACCCGGCGGTCACGGATGCTCTCGAGTGCGCACACCTCGGGGCATGCAAGAGCAGAATTCTGGGAGGCCGTTAATTAACGGCCTCTCAGATTTAAACAACCCCCCTGAAGCCGTTAATCGGCAATGGGCAGTTGTTAAGTGGTTAAAGCTAGATCACTAGCTATATAGGTGAGGTGAATATAGTGGTGTATACTGCAGTCAGGGCACAGACAACAACCACTACACAGCAGCAAGATAGGAAATCAGCCAAAAACGATTGGTGTGTACTGTGTTGAAGGTACACAGAACACCCACTGCTTCAGATGCTAAGTAACACACTACACGAGGCCGCCTCAAAGGCGGCCTTATATAGTGTGGGGCGTGCACTACACAGCCTGAGCTATGATTGGCCACAGGCAGGATGCCATTGTGGTCCGCGCGCGCGTCACTCGAATTTTGACGCGAACGGCCCAAACGTTCGGAATTCGCCGAACGGCCGAACAGCTAATGTTCGAGTCGAACGTACGTTCGACTCGAACACGAAGCTCATCCCTACTTGGGATGTCTACTTTGTAAAAAGGGGTCATTTGAGGGGTATTTGTACTTTCCTGACTTGTTAGTGTCTCAAGAAATGAGGTACACCTGATGTACTGAAGGCCTGATCAGAAGTGATCAATTTTCAGTGATTGGCACCATAGTTTGTAGACTCTATAACTTTCACAAAGAACAAATAATATATACTAATGTGGGTTATTTTTACCAAAGATATGTAGCAGTATAAATTTTGGCCAAAATTTATGAAGAAAAATTACTAATTAGCAAAAATGTATGACAGAAACGAAGAAAAAGGCATTTTTTTCACAAAATTTACGTTTTATTTGATTTATAGCACAAAAAATAAAAAAACCCACTAGTGATTAAATACCACTAAAAGAAAGCTCTATTTGTGTAGAAAAAAGGACGCAAGTTTCATATGGATACAGTGTAGGATGACTGAGTAATTGTCATTCAAACTGTGAGAGCGCTGAAAGCTGAAAATTGGTCAGGTCAGGAAGGGGGTGTAACTGCACTGTATTGAGGTGGTTAAACATTACTGGCTATAGCACAGTTACATATATAAGTCTTACAGTGTCTACAGAAACTTGTTCAGTCCAAAGCTGGCCATAGATGGATCGATATTCTACTGGTTCAGCCCAGACTATAATGACGCGTACACACGACCAGACTTTCAGGCAGAAAAGGTCAGACGGAATCATTCTGTCAGATATTACGATCGTGTGTGGGCTTCAAAAAATTCAGACGGACCTAGAAATAGAACATCCAATTTTCAAATCCGTCCGATGGAATCAATTTCTATCGGGAAAACTGTTTGTCTGTATGCTGGTCCGATGGACCAAATACGACGCAAAGGGCAGCTATTGGCTACTGGCTATTGAACTTCCTTTTCTAGTCCCGTCGTACGTCATCATGTTCAAAATGAACAGACTTTGGTCTGTTTATGTGTGGGCAAGTCCGTTCGGTCGGAAGTCCGTCAAAACTCTGCTGGGATGACTGTCGGACCTTTTCTGCTGGAAAGTCTGGTCGTGTGTATGCGGCATTATAATTTCTATCCATCTATGGTTGTTAGAGTTCAAGAGGAGTATGATGATAGACTCCTCTCAGACGGGACTGTTAGTAAATATTTGTTTGATCGCCTCTGCAACTAATCAGTGTATTCTGACAGTGGATGAGTCTCTACTGTCAGAATACAATAGTGCAGTGTGGATTATTCACCCTTCCACCTCACTTATGTGGATGGGGGAATCCATTCAGTTTTTTTTGATCAACCCACTGGGCTGAGGCTCTATGGCCAGTGTTACTCTTAGCAGATGGCTGTTGACCATTAGATAAGATAATCCATATCAGTTTAGAAGCATGATTTTCAAAAATAGATACAAAAACATGATCAAATATTATTATTTTTTTTTTTAGCAACACATGTTTAAATGAGTTCTGTCAAAGTTTCTGTACTGTTCAGGCTTTACTGAAACTGCTGCTCCTGATATTCTCACATCATGCCAGTTCACTTAACCGCTTCCCAACTGCCTCACGCAGATATACTGTGGCAGAAGGGCACATGCAAGCAGATTAATGTACCTGTGCATTGCCGTTTAAGAGGTGGCTTGCGGACGAGAGCACACCCACCGGGAGCTCATGACTGTGATCGCAGGTCCCGCAGACTCGATTGCACCATCAGCACAGTCAGTGTATTGATGTATTGTGTTCTCCCCACATGGGGGCAATGGGCAGCTGTCACAGTGATTATTGCTAGCTGCTATAGCTGCTGACAATGATCCCATCCTACAAATCCAACATGCTGGTTGTACCTAAGTCAATCAATGTATTGACTTGAGTACAATCAATGTGCCCATACATGGTGCGGATCTCGGCTGGTCCCTGCTGAAGCAGCCAAGATTTTAACCGTCTATGGCCAACTTAACCCCTCCAATGCTCCTATTACCTGGGGTCTAAACATAGAGGCATACTATAGTGTGTCACTTCAGTGACAGCTCTGAGTCTGCTGGTGCTTCTGACACTACATACAGTAGCCACAGTCTAACGGATTCTGGATGTATACACGGAAGGGGGTTTAGGTAAATAGCATGTATACAATAAGTTTAATGCACACACAATCTTCTGAAAAGAGTTTGGATGGAATTTTGTGACAGGGTCTTTTTAATGCATGCCACTGGGAGCTTTGGCAGTTGATGCCAGATGGTCCCCATAATTTTCAGTTGCGTTTAAACAATTTATTTTATAACCATTGGAACTCTCATTCCTGTATACCCTTTATGGACTAGAGCAGCTTTTACATTTCCACTATGGGCCAATTTATTCTGTAGTTGTAATCATTTAAAGTGGTTGTAAACCTCAGTTGTGGAATCTGAACAAAGCTCATACTGTATATCTGTAGTGTTTACTTATCTCTCTCCAAAGCTCTAAGTGCCATTTCTCTCTCTGGTGCTTGGTTCCTCTGTTATTAGCATGAATCTAGGAAGTTTCCCTGACACATGAGATAAATTTGTGTCGGGCAGCGCAATAAGCACAGAGCTTGTCTATTCAGAACACAGCTCTATATGTTCCTTCTTTCCTCTGCCTATGTGGAGGGGGGTGTGTCCCTTTCCTACAATCATTTCTCACGCAGTGCAGCCTCTCCGCCCCCTCCTCTGTGATACAGAGAGATGCAGAAGGATTTTATCACATTTTCTACTCTTTTGCAGAGGTGTAGGGTAGAGAAGACTGCAGATAAACAAGTCAAACCTATTTAGCATGATTTGTTTAATCTCTGTGCATCATATGAGGCTGTTCACTTTACTGGGTATATGTGAGGGTTTACAACCACTTTAAGATAAAAAGGGAATACATATATGGAGAATAGTTAAGCTTTCTTTGAGAAATATTGTCTTGCATTAACATTTTCTTTTCTTTGTAACCTATACACATAAAGAAGTAAAAAAAAAAAAATGCCTTTTTTCCTCTATTTGACCAATGTTAGTTTTTTAAAAATTAGTATTTTTTTTATGCAGCACTGAAAAAATAACACATAAAATGAACTAAAAAAATAAAATTTAATGATAAATACAATTAGAATTAGAAATAAAAAAAGTTAAAAATAGCAGAAAGGCAATAGCTAAGGGGAGAAAGGAGTTCAATAAGATGGAATAGGGGCTTACTAAGGATTAATAAGGAGTTAAATAATACATTTAATTTATTAAGGTACTTTTTATTTACTTGTGAGTTTTCTTCAAATCTTAACTCCAGCCTTACAGTTTTGCTCAGTTGTACAGCTTCGTCTCCTGTACTGAAATTGCTTTCTCTAATTACACTGCACCCTATGAGCTCTTTGCAGTGTGCATTAGAGGCTGAAGTGGGACAGAAAGAGCCTTTTTTTAGTTCCTAGCTGGAGGACATCCAACATAATCTAGTCATTTCCTCCCTACTCTGTCTACAGCTAACCACTTTTATTCATTGGATTTCAGTTCTTTCAATTATGGAGGCTCGGCATCATTTATGGACATTACCTAGGGCAGTCTGTAGGTAAATGCAATCTGCCAAGGAACACCAACTTGTATATATTTACAACCAAAATTAAATGGGTGGGATGTTGGACCAAGCAAAATGCAACTAGAGGAGGCGTCATCTAAAGCGTCATCTAAAGCATACTGACAATAAGTGGGACTTTCTATATGCCTCCAATAGTAATTTTTAAGACCACTGTCTGAATTTAAAAATAAATCACAAATTTTATTGTCATGAAGTTTAAATAAAATCAGGCAACCAAGGCTTAAAAGCCTACAATAACAAAAAACACACATTTATGTCAAAGACTAAAGTCAACATCTCTCAAATATAGATATCCTGGATATATAAATTAAAGACCAAAGTCTATCTTTTTTGCGGCATCCCCCACTTCTTCAGGAGTATTCCAGTCTTGTGGGTACATCATCAGGTCCTAATGAAGAAATGCTATAAAAGATAATATCCATCACATTAAATATATAATATGTGTACAAATTATGTCGTAATAACCATCACCATCAAGGTTTGCCAGGGTTTGTGTTATGGTCAAGGTCAGGCTCAAAGGTCACAGTCAGCATACTTTGGGTAGAATTTTTTTTTTTATTGATATCAGTGTCAGTTAGTGTCCGTGTGTTTTAGGCAGGATAAAAAAAATTAAATAAAAAATATGCACCATTGTTTCTGGGCTGTACTACAGGTACATAAAACAACAACTAACATGTGGTATCGTTGCAATCATCAGGAAAAGGAGAATTTAGTTTGGTCTGTTCTTTGATGGTAAATTATGATAATAGCAAGAAATATACAGCTAAATTTAAAAAAATATATTTCCTGACAGGCTCCATGGCAGCATACGTGTGGGTTAGCCCCACCTCCATAATTACCCAATAGGACCCCTACTCCCATAAATCTTTGCTCCAAGCTGCTATCCGTGTTCGTTTTTTGTCCTCCTCCATAGGACAGGTGTTTCCTATCTGAAGATATCTTCAGTACGATCAAGTCGGCCGACTATCAAGCTATGTTCCTCCGATAGGCCCTGTCTGTTAAGCATGGGTATGGAGTGTATGGCAGAGTAGCGCTGAAGGCTTGGTTTGTCCGAAGATAAGTGCGCACGGCTTATTACCTGCTATGTAAGGTGGCCATTATCTTCCAGGTGGATCGGTGGTGTGTGCTTGAACCTTTTCGGCCAGATGATCGTTGGTGGAGTGGTGAGCTGTAAAATTTCCTTTTTCATGGCAGCAGTGTTTATGTGTTTTTTTTTCTACCTCTCTTTCTTGTGTGCCCAGCTGGTTCTTGTGCATAGGTGCTGACGCTTCCGCATTCCAGCAGCCTTTCTCCGCTTGTTTCCGGGTCCAGCGCTGCGTTCTGCGCATGCACGGACCCAATCCAAAGCGAGGCTTGGTTCCCGCACATGCGCACAGGCATCTCGCGTCTGACGTCGCTGATGAGGTCATGAGCGCCATATTTAAAACACAGTGAGAGCTGTCAGAGCCTGGGAATGATTGCAGGAGATTCAGCGACTTCCAGGGCCATTTTATGATTGGTAGGTTATGATCTGCTCTGATGTATTAATTCTCCTGTGTTTTGTTTGGCTGCTTATGGGGTCTATTGTTGTTACAGTCAGCGATCTTTAGTCATGGATGCCTCACTGCCTACTAGTGACCTTCCCTCTTGTAACAGGTATGTACATGGCTGGATTGCTGTGTATATGTGGAGTATTCTTTAGCATTTGATACCAGCTGGTCTGTATCTTTCTCTCTTTTGTATATTTCCTTATAGCCCTTCTAGGTCCGAACCACAGTACAGTACGCATAGTTGCAGTGGATCAACAAAATCGCACCACCGTATATCATCATCAAAATCTGGTTACCATAGGTCTTCCAGATCTGAACAATGCAGGGGTCACTCGCACTCAAGCAGAGGACCAGATAATTCATGTTGGGGCTGTAAGATGCCCATTCCATCAGACAAATCGCTCTGTGATCATTGCTTTTCTAAAGCCGCAGATGAAAGAGATGGTGCAGATCCACGCTTGGAGTCTATGGTGAGAAGGGTGGTAAAGGAATCCCTTGCAGCAGAGGGAAGTTCATCCCTCTATGGAATCCCCTTCAGACCCATTATGTCCTTCAGGAGGTGAAGGGCTATTACAAGAGACTGAGGAATCTTCTCAACCAAGCCACCACTCTGTTCTCTTGTCTGACAGCAATTCGGATCCAGAGGATCCAGGAGTAGGATTTGATTACGCTTTAGTACCTGCTCTAGTCAAGGCAGTGAAAGAAGCTTTAAAATGGGAAGAACCCACTACTTCCCCCCTCCCCAAACAAAGAAAGTTTTTCAAACAACTCAAAAAGGAACGGCAATATTTTCCTTTCCTATCTGAATTGGGAGAAATCATTACTGAAGAGTGGAGCAAGATTGATAGGAAGAGCTCCATGCAATCAAAAGTGTCTAAACTGTACCCCTTTAAGGAGGATGATGTAAAGCACCTTGAATCAGCTCCTCTGGTAGATGCAGCACTAATGCGTTTAGTCAAATACGTGACTCTCCCTTTGGAAGACACGGTATCTTTCAAAGATTAGTTAGAGAGATGAATTGATTCAGATCTGAAAAGGATTTATCTGACTTCAGGGATGGCTTGTAAACCAACTTTGGCATTAGCCGCAGTTTCAAAGGCTATTGAATCCTGGGCCGACAATGTTGACAATGTTGAAGAATTCTTGAGAGGTATCTCGGTGAATACGGCTAAAAACTCTCCCATTCAGGAAATCAGAATGGCATCAGTCTTTCTGGGGGGAGGCATCTATTGATATCACCCGCCTACTGTCTCGGGTTATGTTGGCAGCAGTCTCGGCACGCCGTGCTTTGTGGCTCCGTCCTTGGTTGGTGGATCCAATATTTAAGCAGGCATGGTGTCGTATTCCATTTGAGGGAACCTTCTTATTTGGTAATAAACTAGATAGCGCCATATCCCGGGCCACGGGTGGGAGGTCTGGGTTCCTCCCTCAAGACAGACGTCTTCAAAACCAAAAAACGGCTTTTTCCAAGAAGGCAGACCTCAGATCGCGCTAAGGAAGTGCGCAGTTATAGACCCGGCCGGGAGTTCTCTAGATCTTGGAGGTCCAGACAATCCTCCCTTAAGAAAACCTCAAAAGGGGGTTCCACAGGTAACCAAGATTCTACTAAATCTTTTTGAAATTGGGCCCACTCAAACATGTCAGGTGGGGGCTCACCTTCTTCACTACCGGAATGTTTGGGTGGCCTCAATTCGAGATTATTGGACCGTCAAGACGGTTTCCTCGGATCACAAGTGGACTTTCATCAACACTCCAAGGTTAAGGTTCGTTCCCACAACAATTCCAGGCTCAGAGGAAAAGAAACAGGTCCTATTTACCTATGTAAGTTGTTTACTGGATCAAGGCGCAGTCGTACCCGTGCCAGAAGACGAACGTGGCGAGGGCATGTATTCCCCTCTGTTTATGGTTCAGAAAAGAAATGGTGCATGGAGGCCAGTGATAGATTTGACCCACCTCAATTCCTTTATTTGCAAGGAAAAGTTCAAGATGGAATCTCTTCTCACGATCCAACAGTCTGTGCATCTGGGGGATTGGTTAATCTCAATCGATTTGAAGGACGCATACTTTCACGTTCCAGTGGCAAGGGATTTCCAGCAGTTTCTCAGTTTCGCAGTTGGCGAGCAACACCTACAGTTTACCTATCTCCCATTCGGGTTAACAACATCTCCTCGGGTCTTCTCCAAAGTACTCCTAGCGGTAGTAGCTCTTCTCCGAGTCAAAGGAGTTCGTCTCCATCATTATCTGGACGATTCTACTATCTCAGGACAGAGATCAGATTCTGGAGCACAAGTTTAGTCATCTCCACTCTGCAGACTTTTAGTTGGCTCCACAACCTGGAGAAGAGCCACCTGGTTCCAACTCAAGTCATTGTGTTTCTAGGGGCTCAGTTCGACACATTAAAAGGCACTATCTCCCTGCCGGAGGAAAAAATCAGTGTGATCCGAGAGAGGATTCACACGGCTCGGGAGTCATCTCATCTTTTGGCTCTACAATGTTTAAAGGTGATTGGCACAATGACAGCCACCATCCCTATGGTGAAGTGGGCCCAGTGGCACACTCGTCCCTTCCAGAAAGGGTTTCTGCAATAGTGGGACTCGTCCAGTCAAACACAACGCATACTCCTTACACCAGCAATGAGGATGTCTCTCCTCTGGTGGCTCCAAGGGAAGAATCTACGCAATCATCATTCGATAGTTCCCATTTCCTGGGCAATAGTGACTTCAGATGCCAGCAACAAAGGTTGGGGCGCTCATTGTCTTGCAGAAGTAGCTCAAGGAAGGTGGTCGTTCCCGTCACTGGGTGTGGTCTCCAATATCCTGGAGTTGAGAGCAGCCTTTCAAGCGCTCCTAGTGTTTCACCATCTGGTGGCAGGGTCGTCAGTAATGTTAAGATTGGACAACACAACTGCAGTGGCCTATATAAAGAAACAAGGGGGGACTCGCAGTTGGTCTCTATTATGAGAGGTAGAACCGATAATGAGCTGGGCTCAGAAGAATGTGGTCAACATTTCTGCTGTATACATCCCAGGGGTCCAGAATGTTCAAGCAGATTTTCTGTCACGAGTCAGAATAGACAACGAGTGGTCCCTCCACAGGGATGTCTTCGAGTGGCTTCTGACTCTGGGAGTGTCTCCAGAGGTCGCCGTACAATCGCAAGATGCACAAATACTACTCAAGGTTCAGGGATCCTCAGGCGTTCGGGACAGATGCTCTCACGGACTGTTGGAAGTTTCAGAGAGCATATGCCTTCCCTCCAGTTCCTGTAATCCTGCAGTTTCTTCGGAGGCTCAGAGGGGAGAAGGTGGAGATCATTGCGATAATACCATTCTGGCCCAACAGGCTTTGGTTTCCTCTGCTGTTGCTCCTCAGCTATCAGGACCCAGTTCCCCTGCCTCTCAGGCCAGATCTACTATCCCAGGGCACACTATTACACCCGTGCCCGTCCTGTCTACACCTCAGGGCATGGTTCTTGAGAGGGGAAGGCTAGAAGCTCTGGGTTGCCCAGAAGAAGCGATTCCAACCCTTCTTAGTGCCAGATGGAAGAGTACCAATAAAGTATACGAACGCATATGGGCCAGGTTTATGGTCCACATGTCTTCTAGGTCAAATTCATATAATTCTCCGGCAGTCCAGTTATTTTGTCCTTCCTTCAGTCAGGGTTAGACTTGTCTCTGGCAGTTAGTTCTTTAAGAGTACAAGTTTCAGCCATTAAAGCCTTTACAGGAGTTTTGTGGGCAAATCATACCTTAATACGACAATTCTTTAACCACTTCAGCACCGGACCAATAAACACCCTAATGACCAGAGGTCTTTTTACAATTTCGCACTGCGCTGCTTTAACTGGTAATTGCGCGGTCATGCAATATTGCACCCAAACTAAATTTGCGTCCTTTTCTTCCCACAAATAGAGCTTTCTTTTGATGGTATTTGATTGCCTCTGCGATTTTTATTTTTTGCAATATAAATGGAAAAAGACCGAAAATTTTGAGAAAAAATTCTATTTTCTACTTTTTGTTATAAGAAAAATCGAATAAACTCAATTTTAGTCATACATTTAGGGCAAAATTTATTCAGCCACATGTCTTACTCTTTAGTAAAAAAAAAATGTCAATAAGCGTATATTTATTGGTTTGTGCAAAAGTTATAGCGTCTACAAACTAGAGTACATTTTCTGGAATTTACAAAGCTTTTAATTTACGACTGCCAATCTCATTTCTTGAGGTGCTAAAATGGCAGGGCAGTACAAACCCCCCCCCCCAAATGACCCCATTTTGGAAAGTAGACACCCCAAGGAAGTTGTGGAGAGGCATATTGAGCCCATTGAATATTTTTTTTTGTCCCAAGTGATTGAATAATGACACAAAAAAAAAGAAAAGTTTACAAAAAGTTGTCACTAAATGATATATTGCTTACACTTGCCATAGTTATATGTGGAATTTCACCCCAAAATATATTCTGCTGCTTCTCCTGAGTACGGGGATACCACATATGTGGGACTTTTTGGGAGTCTAGCCACGTACGGCACCCCAAAAATCAATCACTGCCTTCAGGATTTCTAAGGTTGCAAATTTTTGATTTCACTCCTCACTACCTATCACAGTTTCGAAGGCCATAAAATGCCAAAATAAAACAAAACCCCCCAAATGACCCCATTTTGGAAAGAAGACACCCCAAGGAAGTTGTGGAGAGGCATATTGACCCCATTGAATATTTTTTTTTGTCCCAAGTGATTGAATAATTGCACAAAAAAAAAAAAAAAGTTTACAAAAAGTTGTCACTAAATGATATATTGCTTACACATGCCATAGTTATATGTGGAATTTCACCCCAAAATATATTCTGCTGCTTCTCCTGAGTACGAGGATACCACATATGTGGGACTTTTTGGGAGTCTAGCTGCGTACGGCACCCCGAAAACCAATCACTGCCTTCAGGGTTTCTAAGGGTGCAAATTTTTGATTTCACTCCTCACTACCTATCACAGTTTCGAAGGCCATAAAATGCCAAAATAGCACAAAACCCCCCCAAATGACCCCATTTTGGAAAGTAGACACCCCAAGCTATTTACTGAGAGGCATGTTGAGTAAATGAAATATTTTATATTTTGCCACAAGTTGCAGGAATTAAAAATTTTTTTTTTTTTTGCACAAAGTTGTCACTAAATGATATATTGCTCCCACATGCTATGGGCATACGTCAAATTACACCCCAAAATAAATTCTGCTGCTTCTCCTGAGTACGGGGATACCACATGCGGGGGACTTTTTGGGAGCCTAGCCACGTACGGGACCCCGAAAACCAAGCACTGCCTTCCGGATTTAAATATAAAATGCTACCAAAAAAAACAGCAATCTCAGGGATCAGGCCTGACTCTGCGATCGCTGCAGTTATGTGTTTAGTGTTTTGTAAGTGACAGTGATCAATCGATACTGCACTTGGGTGGGCTGGGCAGAGGGGCAAAACGCAGGTGCCAGCAGGTATCTGGGCTGATCCCGCTAACAATGCGTTTTTTTGGAACCCTAAACTGCTGGGGACGCTAGTATAGATCTGATCAGATCAGATATTGATCTGTTCAGATTCTATACCACTACGGGAGGTGTATGCTTTGCGCGTGGGTGTTAGCGGTACTGGCACTAAGCTAGCGCTGCCTGGGGCGACGCAGACCCTGACCCTAAAACCTAATTGAAATTACCCGCTGGGTGATCAGGGGGTTAAACCTTTATTGGGTAATAAATGGTGGGTGCCCTGATGCTATAAAAAGCAAACTAACCAGAGTCACCCATAACACTTATACGGTGATCACTGGTGAAAGGGTTAACTAGGGGCAATCAGGGGGTTCAGATTTTTATTAGGTAGTATATGGGGTCCCTGGCGCTATATAAAAACCTGACGGGGAACCTAAATAACTAACTGGCTAACCAGCGTCACCAGTGACACTTATACTGTGATCGCTGGTGAAAGGGTTAACTAGGGGCAATCAGGGGGTTAAAACCATTATTGGGTAGTATATCGGGGTAACTAGCGCTATAAAAACCTGGCGGTGAACCTAAAAATATAACTAGCTACCTAGCGACAATAGCGACACTAATGCAGCAATCAGAAAAATGATCGCTTAGTGACACTGGCAAAAGGGGGTGAAAGGGTTAACTCTAGGGGCAATCAGGGGGTTAAAACCATTATTGGGTAGTATATCGGGGTACCTAGCGCTATAAAAACCTGGCGGTGAACCTAAAAAAATAACTAGCTACCTAGCGACAATAGCGACACTAATGCAGCGATCAGAAAAATGATCGCTTAGTGACACTGGCAAAAGGGGGTGAAAGGGTTAACTCTAGGGGCAATCAGGGGGTTAAACCTTTATTGGGGGGTGATAGGGGGCTACCCTGGACCTAACACTAACTGCCCTGACAGTTTTTACTTTTACAACTGACACTGAATGCAGTGATCAGTAAATAAATGATCAATGCAATCAGTGACACTGTGATTTGGGGGGGAGGGGGGGCGGGGGGGGATCGGGGGGGGGGATCGGGGGGTTTGTGTACCTATGTGTACCTATGTGTTAGTGTAGTGTTTTGGTGCACTTAATTTTTGTCTTCTCCTCGTAGTCCGGTCAAAAAGACCGCCCCGAGGAGAATGACATCACTTCCTCCTTCCTGTGTATACAATACACAGTGGGAGGAAGCTTGTCATTGGCCAGGAGCGATCGAGAGGGGATGGCCAGAAACCAACGGCCATCCCCTCATCACGGATCGCTCCTGCAGCGAACCGGACTGCCGTATCCAGCGGGAGGGGGTCCGATCGGACCCCCACCCGCTGGAAGGCAGGCACGTACATGTACGTGCTTGTGCCTGTCTGTGCCATTGTAATGACGTACAATGGCAATACGGCGGTCCTTAAGTGGTTAAAGGAGCCATCAGGCTTAGGCCTCAAAAAAGGCCCAGGTTTCCCAAATGGGACCTTCCTTTAGTACTGGACTTTCTTTCTGATCTTGGAAGAAGTTTGGACGCTCCCCTGTCCTTATGAGATCTCACTATTAAGACAGTGTTTTTGGTGGCAATAACTTCAGAGTGTCGGAAATTAGGAATCTTGGGTTTGTGGAACCATTTCTAACCTTCTTTCCGGACAGAGTGGTCCTGATCCCTAAGCTTTGGTCAAATCCAAAAGTTACATCAATATTTCATGAAAATCAGGAGATTGTTCTACCTACGTTTAGAATGTCAGACAACCAAGAGATTCACCCCTTGGATGTTGGTCGCACGTTGAAGCAATATTTGGACGCTACAGCCTCGTTCAGACGAACAGACTTTTCTTTTTGTCCTTCTCCATGGCAAAAATAAAGGGATGCGAGCATCAGTAAGATCAATCTGGGTGGTCCAAACGATTCAAAGGGCATACAAGGCAAAGGGCCTGGTTCCTCCTGAGGCAGTGACGGCTCATTCAACTCGGGGCATCTCGACCTCTTGGGCAGCTGTTCGACATGTCGCACCAGAAGTTATCTGTAGAGCGGCTTCCTGGTCTTCAATTAATACTTTTGTTTCCCATTATTGTGTGGAGCCAGCTGCGCTTTCTTCTGTTAATTTTGGTTTACAAGTATTGTCAGTGGACAATGAAAAATAAAATTCTAGTTTCTTTGCTCAACATTTTTACCCCTCCCGGGTGTGTTTGGCGAGTTATTTCCCACACGTATGCTGCCATGGAGCCTGTCAGGAAAATTGAAAATTTATATCAGATACTTAGTAGTTCCCTCCCAAATGTTGGAGTAGGCTAGTTACGGAACACGGATAGCAGTTTGGAGCAAAGATTTATGGGAGTAGGGGTCCTATTGGGTAATTATGGAGGCGGGGCTAACCCACACGTATGCTGCCATGGAGCCTATCAGGAAAGGAAAATTATGGTAAGTATCTGATATAAATTTTCCATAATTTTTTTACTATTTTGGGCCAGATTTCCATTGATAATAATACAAAAAAAAAATCAAGAGATATCCATTACCATTTACTACAAAAAGAAAGTCCAATTTGTCCTGGAAAAAGCAAGGTATAATCCACCTAGATTGACAAAATGGTTTTGACAATATGTACAGTTGAAGGGTCTGGTATGGATATTTAGGGGGAACCCCACGTCAATTTTTTTTTAAATTTGACGCAGGGTTCCCCTTAATATCCATACCAGACCTGAAGGGCATGGTAATGGAATTTGGGGGACCCCCATGCTTTTATTTATTTATTTTATCAATGATTTTCAATGAGTGTTCTCTGTATTATGGAGCCAACAATTCATAATAGCTGCGAGTGATTTTAAAGGACATTTTTTCCTGCATAAATGACACTTTGTGCAGGGACAGTTCTAAGCACCAGAAACATGTGCCCCTTCACAGGCATACTATAGACACCCCCCCCCCCCCCTACGAAATTTAAAGGAATATTACACTTTTATTGTTTCACTTTATTCATTATTAAAATCACTGCTCCTGAAAAAACTGCCATTTTTAAAACTTTTTTTTACATTGATACATGTCCCCTGAGGCAGGACCCCAAACACTTTTTAGGACAGTAACTTGCAAATTAGCCTTTAAAATTAGCACTTTAGATTTTGAACGTTGGAGTCCCATAGACTTTAATAGGGTTCTAAAGTTCACACAAAGTATGCTATATACTAGCTCCGTCTAATCTTCTTTATACATTCGACAGACACCATAAGCCTTCAAAGACATATTCGACCGTAATTCATGTGGATTTTCGGACGAATGCAATTTTTGAACAAAAAACTAAATAAATAAAAACGAATTTCGGGAGTAACTAAATTAATTAATTTTTCGGACGAAAACGAAATTCCGAAACAAAATATTTTACTCTGCACATGTCTACCAATTACTAGAATATAAGCCAGGGACTAGCAAAATTAACAAGTCAGTTCCCATAGACTGCAATGGTATTTGTTGTATAACTTTTGCCCATGGTAGGCTCTTTGTTTGCCCCCTTGGACCGGGGGTGTGTGTCACATCTGTAAATTTGTACCATGCTGGATGATGTGCTTAATTTTGGACAGGGGGTGGCTTATTTTGTGCTAGCTGTCTGTGGGTTGGTCTGGGCATGCTCAGGGAATTCGTTTTTTTGCTGTGGCTTTTGTTGTGTGAAATGCATTTGGGTTAGTCTGGGCATGCTCAGGGACTTTGTTTTTTTTTTGTGCTTTTTGTGTGTGAACAGCACTTGGATTTTTCTGGGCATGCTCAGAGAGTGTGTTTTTTGAGTTAGTAATTTAAGGACATCCTTAACAGGTGTACCCACTTCAAAGTAATGTCTCTACACTGGGTGAACTTGCATTTTGTGTGTCTGTATAGAGTTTGTAAGACATGTATTTTCTCTTTGTAGTTTGTTTGTTATGTCTTTGCAAAACAGATGTGTTTTAGAGCAATTATTTTATACTTTTTTGGGGGGGGATATCTTTCCCTGAAATATTTTTGATGTCAATATGTGTTTTTTGTGGGTTGTTAGTTTCACTTTGATTTATTTGTCTGTGCTTCATTATTTTGCTAAATCTTCCTCAAGATGTTGTGACTAATAAATGTTTAAAAGACTGTCCATTTGTGGGCGCAGTCCTTTTAACTCCTGTTAATCTGCAAAATAGTCAGACCTCAAAACCATATTCAGTTAGTGTCTCAAATTAACATACATGTGTTTTTTGCTTTACTTGCTCTTTTCCAAGTCCTGTTTTTGTTGACCAATAAAATTTGTAGCAAATTATGTTTTATGTGTTTTGCAGATGTATGCTCAATCCAAGTAATGCATTTTACAATTTTCATGCAGCAAATTTCTCAGCTGCACCTTAACTAGGCTGATTGGCATGGCAAAACAAAAGTGTGATTTGTCTAAACGCTACTTTCCTGGTGCCTTCATGGCAGCATATGCATGGATTGTGCATCTGTTGCCATTGATAGGCACCGCGAAAGGAAAATTACAGAGAGTTAAATATTCAATTTTCCATTTTAATGCAGTGGTTCTCACCCTCAATCCTCAAGTATCCCTGACAGGATATGTTTGGGGAATTTATCTTAGCTAAAATCACTGTCCAAAATACCAAGCCATTGGCTCTGATTTAAAGCACCTGTGCATGAAGAAGGAAAACCTGCAAACATGGCCTGTTGGGGGTACTTGAGGACAGGATTGAGAAGCACTGATTTAGAGCACTGAGCTAAAATCTAGCTCAAGACAATTCTATTCTAATTGTGGGCATTTGAGGGAAACCAAGTGAGTGTTAGAACCCCTGCTTGTCTTTTTTAGGTTGGGCTTTGTGTCCCTTTTCTGAAAATTGTCTTCACTTCCTGTCACATAGCCAAACAGGAAGTGAGAGTAAAACCCTACCAATGTCTTTCCTTGGGGACACACAGGTCAATCTAACTAGTGTTCCCATCAGGCAAATTGCACTCTAGCACTTTGTTTTGTACACCCCAAATGCTGTTTTTTTTTTATTTCCCCTTGCGTGTTCCTCTCTGATCTCCAGCAACTGCACTTCCATGTGGATTTTCCTTCAGCAAGCAAACCCCAAAGTCCAAGATGCCTAATCATTTACCCCCATTTACAAAATGCTAGAGTGCAAGTTATCTAATGGGGAAACTATTTCGATTGACCTGTGTGTCCCCAAGGAAAGACATTTGGTAGTGTTTTACCCTCACTTACTGTTTGACAGGAAGTGAATAAATTTGAAGGAGAAACTGGCAAGATTTGAGAGTTGTCTTCATCCTATCAGGGGTGCAGACATCCCCAAAAACTGACAAGACTTCTAATCCCTCTGCACTCTATCCCCAAGCAAAAATAAGAAAGGATTTCATTCAGTTTAACGTTGCAAAGGCACATTCCTAGGTTTAACTGTGATGCATGTCAATGGCCCATTTAGACCTTGTTTAGAAGAAAACACCAGTTGCTTTTTTTTTAACATAAGATTTTATTAAATTTGTACAGTACATGTCAGAACAGTGATACAATCTCAGCAGTGATTATCATGATATTTTATAGCGGTGGACCAAAAATGGTATATAGAGAGAAAAGAACCAATCTGGGCTAAGCAGCATAGATAACATATCAGATTACAACATACAATCAGGTAGTATCCCTGTCAAGCCACAATTGCATTCAGAAAGTAAGGTCAGTGTAGTACACATATCATCACGGGGGGATACCATCGTCCATACCAAACACAGGTCATCCCCAGCTGACTGAAAAAGGCAAACAGATTCCCCGGCCCTCCTTACCACCACCACCCTCCTACTTAGAGATTCTTATATCGTCTTCAGCTTAGTGACTAAGGAAGTAGTCTCTCTTTGGTCCAGGGGCCCCATATCTTATCAAATTTTTTGGGACAGTTTCTTCCCTGGTACATCAATTTATAGAGCGGCAAGGCCGCATCAATCAGGGCTCTCCATTGAGAAACCGTTGGGGGACTATGGTCCTGCCATTTGATTAGGATAGCTTTCCTAGCATAGAAGGCTGAGTAGAATACAAATTGTTTTTTAGCCTGCGATGCTGGGAGCGTATCTACAATTCCCAATAAAAGGGGTAGCAGATCACAGGGGACTTCAAACTGGCCTATAGAACTGATCTCCGATGCCACCCCCCTCCAGAAGGTCTGCAAGTACACACAGGACCATGTAATATGGAAGAAAGTACCAGAGGCCAAGCCGCATTTAGGGCACATATCCTTCCTGTTAGGGTAAATTCTGGCCAAACGCTCCGGGGAGTAGTAAGCTCGATGAAGAAACCTAAACTGGGTGTATCTGTCTCTGGAGGATATCATGAGAGGTAGATATTGTTGGACACCCTCCTCCCAATCCCCCTCCTCTAATTCTGGTATATCTCGCTGCCATCTGGAGAATAGACGGGAGACAACAGAGGTATCAATACTGTTTAAAACAGCATATAGGGTCGACAACGTTTTCTTTTCATTCTATAGGGCCAGAATGGTCTCCACAGGGGTCGCCTCCAAAGTGATAGCACATGTAAACTGTGCTCGATAGGCATGCCGGAGCTGGATGTACCTAAAAAACATGGAGTTAGGCAGCTCGTGTCTACGTTTCAGTTCATCAAATGGAAGCAACCCCTGTGAGGAGGAGACATCCGCCAAAGTTTTGATACCACTCCGGGCCCATAACAATGGGTCTGGAATGGTTTCGAAAGTGGGGCAGCCGCGGGTTCCCCCACAACGGAGTATCAGGGGACCAGCTGTGCAGTTTTCCTATCCTGGCCCTAACTGCATCCCAGACCCTCAGTGTGGTCTGCATCGAGGGAGTAACCCTGGAATTAGACCTAGGGACTCTGGACCACATTCTGGAGTTCAGAATAAGAGCCCAGGAGTGCCGCCTCCAGGGTAGCCACAGGGTTTGCTGGCTCTGCCGACAACCACCACCACACCATTACCAGGACTGCGGGCCAGTAATTGTCAGGGTTTCTCCCGCACGGAACGGGCGGGTATGCGATGTGCGCGCGCGCGGCATTCGCATACACGATCGAGACGTCCGCGATCGCAATGTTCGCGTGCACGCGCGTGGTTTGTGCGACGTGCGTGTGCGCGTTAGCACGGTTTGGCGCCAGTGGGCCTATTTAAAGGAGGCTGCTGCATCTACTCGGTGCTGTTGTTCTGCAGCTCTGTACCCGAACTACCTGCTATCTGCCTGCTGTTGTGATATCTGACCAGGCTACCGTCTGACCTCGCTGACCTCTCCTGCTCTGACCACGGCCTGCCTGACCTTGATTTGGACTGTACCTCTGTTGCCGAACCTCTGCCTGCCTAAACTTCTCTTCTGCCTGCTGTACTTACCTGTCTGCTTATCCATTGTGACTTGGCCCGTCTGACTATTCTTCTGCTGTTCAAGTGTGCTGCACCCGGTCCTTGCTGCCGCTGCCTTGCCTGCTGATAGCTGCCTGCCTGTCTACCATCTTCTCTGCAGTTCCAGCATCCAGAAGTAATCAGCCGCTGCTTCCAGTCAGACACTCCTACCCCGCTGCGCTCACGGGGCCACTGTCTCCATTCCAGTGGTCCCTGAACCAGAGCTGTAAGAGAAGTCTTCTTCCATCAAGTCGGGCTCATCACCAGGTACCTAACAGTAATATTTAACAAAGCACGGTAAAGCTAAACCCCCTAAAGAGAGTGGAAGCTGAAGCATGCTCTGTGCTATTCTTGGGGTGCCGCCGTTCCAGATAAAAGAAATAATCAGACTGTTTAGCTTCCGAAAGAAAGCCTGGGGAATATGCACTGGGGTTTGCCGAAATAAGTAGGTGAACTTGGGCAGGACCGTCATCTTGATCAAGTTGACTCTGCCCACTGGCGAAAGAGGCAAAGTCCTCCAACCTGAGCACTGTTGCGTCAGTGAGGACAAAACCGGGTTAAGATTAAGAGGTATGAATCGGGCCAGGTCTCTGTGGATTATCACCCCCAAATACTTAAACTTTGTGACCACCTGAAGTGGGGCGTTAACCAGGAGCCCAGCATCCGAGGGGTGCAGGGCAAACAGGACAGACTTGTCCCAGTTTATTCGGACACCTGAGTACCTGCCAAAGGCGTCGATAAGGGAGAGGGCCTCCTCCAAGGACGTGGACACCTCCCGGAGGTACAAAAGTGTGTCGTCAGCATAGAGGGAAATTTTCTCCTCCACAGGGCCCAAGGGGATGCCACGGATCACTTAAGAAGATCTGATCAACATGGCCATTGGCTCTATAGTGAGCGCAAAGAGCGCCGGAGAGAGCGGGCAGCAGTGTCGAGTACCCCTGCGGAGGAGAAAAGGGGGGGGAAATGACCGATCCAGTGTTCACTCGTGCCCTAGGGGCACCGTAGATAGCCTTCACCCAGGAAACAAATCTGAGGCCAAAGCCAAAGCGGAGCAGGACCCCCCAAAGATACTCCCACTCGACTTTTCAGCATCCAGGGAGGCCACTGCATCCGCCGGAGCCAGGTGAGCATCAGATCCCAGAACCGTGTAAAACCTCCGGAGATTTATATCCGTACCCTTGCCCGGCATAAAACCAGTCTGGTCCTCGTGAACCAGGGTGAGGATGACCTCATTTAATCTCTGCGCCAAGATTTTAGTAAGCACCTTGGCGTCGGCATTAAGTAAGGATATGCGTCGGTATGAGGAACACAGCTCCGGGTCCTTACCCGGCTTGGGTATAACCACCATGATCGCCTCAGCCATTGACGCCGGTAGGGCCTCCCCCCGAAGAGATTGGACTATCATATAGTGCAGCCTGGGGACCAATTCGTCCCCATACTGCCTATAAAATTCCAGAGGAATCCCATCAAGGCCCAGAGTTTTCCCCGCCTGGAGTTCCCCCAGTGCCCGCCGAACCTCCTCCTCTGCTATGGGGGCCTCCGGAGAGAGAGTAGGGAACTGGATATGGTCCAGGAACCGGTCAAGGTCAGCGCTGGAGTAGTCCACCCGAGAGCTATAGAGATCGCTGTAGTAGGAAGCGAACTGGGCATTTATGAGCGAGGGGTCCACCAGCACCGTGCCATCTGAGCCCCGAATACGGGCAATAGAGGTGATAGGCTGTTGCTCTCTAGCCAACCAGGCCAGCAGGCGGCCTGTCTTCCCCCCTGCTCAAAAATGTAGTGCGTCTGAGCCAGTTGTTGCTTTTTTGCTCCCGACACCCTAAGAAGCATCACCTCTCTGTAAGCCGTTTGCATGTCTAGATAAGTAATAGGGTTCTGGGTGGAGGCGTAGTGAGCCTCCAGCTCCACGGCAGGTGCCTCAGCCTCCGCCAAAGTAATCGCCGAGTCGTGCCAGGCCCTAGCTATAGAGGATTGGTATGCCCCCCAAATGTATGCCTTAAACGCATCCCACAGATTAAGTTCTGAGGCCGAACCTGCATTTGTTAGCCAGTAAGTCTGGATATGTTTAGAAATCTCCATCTCCACCAGCTGGTCAGAGATCCAATACCTAGATAGGCGCCAGATTCTCTCAGTGGGGGGAGTCAGCATTTGAAAGGTGCATCACCCGCACCCGTGAGAGAATCCCGCCACTAACCAACACCAGGTAAATCCGTGACATAGCTCTATAGGAGGTGGAGTGACATGTATAGGCCTTCTCCCCCGGGTGTCTCCACCGCCAAACATCACGAAGGCCATAAAGGTCTGCCCATCTCGATAGCGGGGAGTCCACTCCACCCCCCAGGGACATCCTATCCAATGCAGGGTTTGGTACCATGTTAAAATCACCCACGATAATAATGTTATCGGTGGGGTAACTAGACAGGAGGGGAACCAGAAGCTTTAACAGGGCAGTGGTAGCCGGTGGCGGGATGTAAAGACCCACAATTACCATTTCCACCATGTCTATAACAGCACGCAGGATCACATATCTGCCCCCGGGTCCAGTTTGACATTCAGTATTTCACACTTCAGGGATTTATGTATCAGTATACTAACCCCTCGTGCATAGCACGAGTACGTAGAGTGATAACCCCTGCCCACTCACTGCCTCCGCAGGCTCAAGATCCTACCCCCCACAAGATGTGTCTCCTGTAGGATGCACACATGCGGGCTATGCTGCTTAAGATATGCCCATACCAAGGAGCGTTTTAATTTATCGTTCAGTCCCCAGACGTTCCAGGACAGCAGCCTCATCTGAGCCATAGCTAGGTCTGCCGCAAAAGAACGCCAGGGGAGCATTGTATCCCTGGGCCCGGGTGGAGAGAAGTATCACAATGCCCACCCCCCGGCAGCAACCTGGAGGCCCAGACCACCAACAGCAACCACTGGCCGCGACGGGGGTCCCACCAGGGAAAGGTACCACTGCAGAACTATTCCAACATGTACAGTAATGCAAGATAAAACAACCCAAAACCCCCCCTCCCCCCACCCTGCACTACCGTTGAGGAACTCGGAGTGCCCATTCCCAAAACCAGAACCCAGCTCAACCGGAGCAAATCAGGTAAAACTCCTGCGGGGGGCGCAGGGAGAACTAAGAGGGGTAGCCATGATGTCTCGGTCAGGGGGACAGCTGGTCCAGGTAGTAGAGCTTGAAACAGCGAGCAGGGCATGTAGTCCCAGACCATCACTCTTGCGGAGTAAACTGAAGCAGTGGGGCGCTGACACCCTCCAGGGCCTAAGGCACACAGTTTTCCTCAGTAGAGAGTCACACAGGGGGAGTCAGTAGAGAGTAGACATGGGCACCGTCAATAAATTTGTTTCGTTCCGTTTCAATTCGTAATAAAATTTATTTGTACTTCGTATTTTGTGTCCGATATTCCGTTCTGTTTATTATGAGGAGCAGTACAGCACAGGGATGGTGGGAGCCCCTCATAATATGCACAGCAGAGGTACAGCCCCAGGAGGAAGTCAGCACAGCACAGGGATGGTGGGAGCCCCTCATAATAAGCAGCCCCAGGAGGAAGTCAGCACAGCACAGGGATGGTGGGAGCCCCTCATAATATGCACAGCAGAGGTACAGCCCCAGGAGGAAGTCAGCACAGCACAGGGATGGTGGGAGCCCCTCATAATAAACAGCCCCAGGAGGAAGTCAGCACAGCACAGGGATGGTGGGAGCCCCTCATAATAAGCAGCCCCAGGAGGAAGTCAGCACAGCACAGGGATGGTGGGAGCCCCTCATAATAAGCAGCCCCAGGAGGAAGTCAGCATAGCACAGGGATGGTGGGAGCCCCTCATAATATGCACAGCAGAGGTACAGCACCCGAAAGAAATCAGCATAGCACAGGGATGGTGGGAGCCCCTCATAATAAGCAGCCCCAGGAGGAAGTCAGCACAGCACAGGGATGGTGGGAGCCCCTCATAATAAGCAGCCCCAGGAGGAAGTCAGCATAGCACAGGGATGGTGGGAGCCCCTCATAATATGCACAGCAGAGGTACAGCACCCGAAAGAAATCAGCATAGCACAGGGATGGTGGGAGCCCCTCATAATAAGCAGCCCCAGGAGGAAGTCAGCATAGCACAGGGATGGTGGGAGCCCCTCATAATATGCACAGCAGAGGTACAGCCCCAGGAGGAAGTCAGCACAGCACAGGGATGGTGGGAGCCCCTCATAATATGCACAGCAGAGGTACAGCACCCGGAAGATATCAGCATAGCACAGGGATGGTGGGAGCCCCTCATAATAAGCAGCCCCAGGAGTAAGTCAGCATAGCACAGGGATGGTGGGAGCCCCTCATAATAAGCATAATGACTGAGTCGTCGTCGATTCGACGACAACTGATCCGAAATCTGAAATTCGTAAACAAAAGTTCGTATTCCGTACAGAATTCGGACGCACGGCAATTCGTATTTCGGATCCTCCCGAACGTACGAATTTTGGGAAATTCCTACGAATTTGAGATTTGTACGAAACGAATCGCACATGTCTAGTAGGGGGGGGGGAGGGGAGAAAGGGCAGGAGACATCATGGAGCGACATTAAAAGCATAGGTTGTAGAAGGCACCATAGTTACCGGGGCCTGGGTAGAGTGTCCAGCCATTGTGAAGCCTCTTCCGGTGAAGTGAAGTAGCGGGTGAACTCCCCATCTACCACCCGAAGGCGTGCAGGGAACAGCATACCGTATTTGATGTTTCTCGCACGTAGCTGGGCCTTGACATGGTCAAAAGTTTTTCCATGCCTCTGGGTCTCTACGGAGTAGTCTGGAAACAGCATGAGACGGGTATTGGCAAACCGTAGCTCAGGGATTTTCCTGCTGGATAAGGTGCCCAAGACGTCCAGTAGCTGGTATGGAGATTGTAAAAGCTTTCCAAGCCGGCAGTTGGTGCAGGATGGCGACGGATGGAAGAAGGATCGGCGGAGCTCGCAGCAGCACGTCTGTCTCCCTCTACATCCGGACATGCCCCCCACACCAGTTGCTTTACACTAGAAACATGTGTTAGTCCTGTCCTGGAAATCTGCTTTACTATTCATTTCCATAAAAATTGGGT
Source organism: Lithobates pipiens (assembly GCF_037356315.1). NCBI lineage: Eukaryota > Metazoa > Chordata > Amphibia > Anura > Ranidae > Lithobates > Lithobates pipiens. The sequence continues at coordinate 457,815,292 of NW_027507748.1, read as the reverse complement.
TCCTGCAGCTAGATGCACCAAATGCATCTAGATGAGCAGCCGCTGTGTATGTCAGATGTGCAACTGTTGGGTATGCGGAGGTATGTGGCGCATATCTGGTTCCGGAAGCAGCAGAATTACATCACGCCCCCCCAAGAAGCTGTGATGTATTTCTGTTATCTTGCAAACCTGGCCTGTTATTGGGCCCTGAGCACTGGGTTGATAACCACTGCTCTAGCATGTCATGAAAAAAGGTAGTTTCTAATGTGCCTTGTATAATGCCCAAGAAATACCGTTTGAAAAATACAAGTGGCTCATGGCACATCTACATTCCAGATTTGGCACTTAAGATGGTAATGCACTATGCAATTTGATTGGCCAATCTCTGTACAAGTCGATATTTAGGCAAAAAAGGTAATAGGAAGACGCACTTGAACAATTAATTCAAATTATAGGAAATCAAGCATGCTCTTGCATTAAATCTAATTTATTTAAGATCTAACTGATTGCAGTGTATGGTCACCTTTAAAGATCAAGATCTGAAAAATGTATTTATTGGGTTTAAAAACACTTCTCTGTTCTTTGTAATGTATTGAAAGATTTGGGTAAAAAAAGAAAAAAAAAGAATTTGAAAGCTATATTAGAAGTGATAGGAATGAGATTAGCATCAAAAGGGTTAATTAACTGAGAACACCTACCAATTGCCTAACAAGAAACATCCAATAAGTGATGAGTGATGAAATTTACCAATTGTATTGGGCGTGTGCTCAGTGGCGTAACTAGAACCTTCAGGGCCCCGATGCAAGAAACCATGAAGGGCCCCCCTGAACCTCAACCAGGGCCCTTCCCTCCGAGACTCGCGGTGGAACTCCAGGGCGTGGTCACAGGTATGACCTTTGTGAGCCCTGTAGTTCCACCACTGGTATCAGTAGTTTTTTAAAATTATTTTATTATTTTATTTTTAGGTGCCCCATTGGGGGACTGTCCCTAGGCAGGATGGGGTCCCCGTCCCCAAAAGAGATGTGGTCCTTTTCTCCAGGGCAGATGAAGTTACTGCCCCCAGGTGAGAAGGGGTCCATGTCCCCAGGGGAGGTGGGAGTCCCTGTCCCCATGTGAGAAGGGGTCCCTGTCCCCAGGGGGAGATGGAGGGGGTATGTAATGGTGTGTGGGGGATGGGGTCCTCTCATTCACCATGACCAAGCTGTAGGCCGCGCACTCATCCATGTTGGCCTGGGCTCCATCCAGTGTGCTGGACGGGCGATCAGCATATCTCCCAGAAAGACCTTTCATCATCTGTGTATGACGGGGGAGGAGGGGGGCTGGCAGACAAGCCTGCAGTGTCCTCCTGGGAGCCGGTTCTCATAGGGCTGCACTGCATCTGTGTGCTTAAAGTTTGTTTACCCAGGAGAAATATGCAGTGCAGAGTGGGCCGGACTCGGGAGGGGGGGGTACTCTGGCTGGGGAGCCGGCCGAGGACACAGGTCATGCGGGGAATGCACAACTAAAGAGCAGCCAGTGCGATAGTCGAGCATGGAGCTCTGCTAGTCACCCTCCTCCTCCAGCCACCCGTGTACATGGTGCACTGGTACCCCTAGCTGCCTATGCTGCTGCCGACCATATGTAGAGGGGGCTGCATGGGCCCCCTGCATCACAGGGCCTGGTTGCGGTCGCGACTGCTGCAACCCCTATAGTTACGCCCCTGCATGTGCTATTATCAATGAGAAAACTGCAGTTACCCTAGCACCAGTTGCACTTTACATATGCAGTATTTATTATTGTTGTTTGCGCTTCAATGTGCACCTGTTCATATGTTCGATTGATGACTTTTCCAGCGCACCAATTAATATATGAATTAGTGCAGTGCCTTCTTAGTAAATCATCCCCTACATGGAATTTATTATTTTTGAATACCATTCCTGACAGTAACTTTAAATACTGTACACACAAGGATGAAGTTCGATTCATCAATACCATGGATTCATGGTTCATCCAGCAGATTTGAAATTTGCAATCCTGGAAAATTAATTTTAAAATTTACCAGACTAAATTCTTTCTAACCATAATGCATTGCCTGACTTCTTAAATGTGGTCAACAGAGTTATAACAGCCAATATTAGGGAGTTTATGTCCCAGCCTCCTCACTATAAAAGAGTAGATCCCCAAAAGTAATTTGTCAGTGTGTTAGAGTAGTTTGGGGAGAGCTGACAGTCTGTGAAGGGAAAGTTATTTGTTATATGGTGCTATATTGCACCAAACTGCCGTGAATTTGTGTGATGGGCTACATATTTTTGTGCACCCCCCTTCCCCCTTTGTTCATGGTTTAGAGACCCAACAAATACCTTGTATGTCAGCAATGACTGTAGTTTCTGTTTAGTTGCTGACCCCACCCAATTTGCAGTCTTTTTTCGTTGTTTAATTTGTTTTTTAGATTCTCTTTTTTTTCATATTTATCTAGTTTTTTAGGTTTCTGATACATAATAAAAATATGTTTGGGGGTTTGGTAATCCATGGTGCTTTTCTTAGGTGAAGGTATATTTCTTGTACGAGGGTCTTTTTTTTATTTTTTGGGGTCTGTAGCATACACTTGTGGCTGAGAGACCTAATGAAAGAAAAAATTAAAGGTGCACATCCTACTATTTGAAACTACAATTACATAAAAGAAGCCATGGACTTTATAGGCACCCCAAGGATCATACTCTCTAGTAAATAAAATGTAAACTTTTTTTATTGGCAATCACAATTAAAACAGTTAAAACAATGAAAACAGTGATATAGTCATACAGATACAATCTTCGTTTGCATGGATTATCCAATGGTCATACTCAATTAGGGTATTCTAAATCCTTGTGTTTATGCTCTACATGTTTTGCCACCTGCTTCTTCAGGAGTGCCTCAACCAAAAGCTGATCATGCCAGGAATATTCGGCATGTGACGTCACCCAGCCCTGCTCTTTACTGCACAAGAGCAAGGAGTGTGCATGCGCAGAGTCAACCTTTGAGGTGACCCGTAGTCCTGAATCCGTCCTGAGCAACTCCACATGGTGGAAAGGGGGGGGGGGGAGAAGTAACACAATGGCAGAAGCTCCCCTCCACCCCCAGTCTTGTATCAGAGAGACGCATGCCCATTCGGACAATGCCCCACCATGGACCAACAAACTGAACAAGACAAAATGAATCAGTAATAATAACAAAAACAGATGAGATGCAGACAAAAACAACTTTTATACAATGTACAATAGTAATTTAGAATTAGGGGGAAAACACTGCGCTAAAGTATAACAAAATGGCCTCAACAGCCGGGAAATAGCAGCTAACACCAAAAACAAACAAAGTTCAGCATGCAAATGGAAAAAATTTGTGTAGCGCTTGAATAATAATAAGTGTAATTAACATGGATTAAGAGATAATCAAATATCAAAAATCATATAGTGGATAATATAAGAAAAAAGTCCATAAGGTGAGCACCAATTTCACAATAAAGCTGGTATGGAGATGGCTGGACCGTCATAGGCAAAAACAGTTCATTGAGCAGATATGTTCATATAAGCCAGCTTGTCTGTAAACATCAAAAGAGGTAGATAAATACTTCTTACCAGCTGTGTTGGACTCACAAAGTCATATGACAGTTGAGTCTAAAAAGGCTTGAGGTCTCACTCTGGGACCAAGGAGTATGTGAAGGGAGGTCCGATGAACTGGTGGAGGAACTGCAAACGGCTGTATACTCAATGGTGTGTTTCACGAATGGAACATCGAGGTAGTTCAAAGTCCAACTCAGACACGGCCCATTAAACCGATACTCCAATCACCCCAAGTGGGGGGGAAAATGTTTGGGGGTTAAGCCACAAAGAAAAGAAAAAAGAAAAAAGAGCTCCACATGGTGCGGGTCAGACGGTAAAAAATACGAATTTATTGAAGTCAAAAAGTAATTAATGACTTGGTGATCACAAAAATAGAATAAAATGAAGTTAAAAGCAATGTAGGGTACCAACAGCTAGCCCAACGCGTTTCGACTTAAAAGTCTTCGACAGGGGCATGTTGGGACCCACCACATTGTAAACAAATATATAAGGAGTCAGAGACAGTTCCGCCTACAAAGGGGCGGAGACTCCTGTCACGGACCGCCTTTTCCAAATACAATGAACAATAAAATCAGGTCAAGATAAATATGTTCAATCGCACTAAACGAATACACATATCGTCTAATATAACTTTTCCAATCACACAAGCAGTTAATTCAGATTTGATAATAGTGAAAGATAAATCAAATAACCTATACACTCAGTAAGCCAATTGCATACATTGATCAAGGCCTCTTCCAGGTAAGTCTAATATAGCCACAGGGTATACCACCTAAATACAAAGATATCAGACATACAACATTACCTCAATATAGATGTATGTTATATCATCGCCTGGGAGGACTGCTTCATATCTATGTTGTATCACAAATGTAGCTACGGGACTCGAGAAGGTGATATCTCACGGTGATCAGTCATTATATAAGTTAGATGTTTATTGCTTGTTTGTCGGCGATATACGGCCGAGAATTGTATATTCGTAACCATGGTAACTGGTATTGCGTGTTATTCCATAGGCCAGAGATTCCGATCAGGTGATCGGAAGCGTCATGGCGTGTAGTGTAGCGGAGAGGTCTCCACCAATCGCTCGGTGTGCAAATCACATGATAAGATGTGGGAGTGACTGTGGAGGCCGACCGTCCGCAAGATAGGGGCGTGTACATGTAGACGTCAGCTGGTACAACGTTATACAGGCATGTGGAAAGCAGGGAGGGGCGTCTAAACTTGGCGCCATTTCCCCGTGATGTACGTCACACGCCGCAGGGCGTGGTGAACAGCACCGGGGCGAATCAAAGCGATCGAATGTGTGACGATATTACGCATGCGTCATGGCTTGTGACGTGACTACGTCACGTTATACGCCGTGATATGCAGAAAGCCCACTACGCCTGGGCCAAGCGAAAGGATATGTAAACAAAGGCTATGTTACGTCGGGCCGAACCAAATAACAGGTCGGATGTCACGGTGTGCCCATGGCAACCAAGAAACATCCTGCATTTTGAAAAGCGGAGTATAATGAAGTGAAAAAACTGAATTTTAGAAAAACGAGAAGGAGCTCACACATCCTACCAAAGTTGGCATGAAAAACTAATGGTGGATGAATATAAAAATTTAATGATTTAAAAATATTGTGGGTCTAATATTATAAGTTAGAAATGTACGCCACATAGTAAGGCAGACTCTGGGGCATCTAAGTCCCAAGGATAAATTTGAAATGTGATAAATATGGCATAATCACAGATTATGCCAAATATACAGCAAGGGGGACCAGATGTGGATGTATGTTTCACAGAAGAAGTATATCCCAAATCGCATAAGGTTAAAGAATGCAATATAATCCCACGTAATTATAATAGAGCATGGGCAGGAAATGGAAACATGTAAAAAGGAAAAGTGAATCAAAATATAAAGAGATTCAATTGTATCAATGAAATTAAATGACGTGCAGAAAAAACACAGACCAATGATTATGGGATGTGTATCATAAAGGTGAAATATTGCATGAATTAATATGTAAACATACTAAGAATCCATGAAAAAATGAACAAATAAATCGTAAAAAATAAGCAAAAGTGGGTGTAAAAATTAAAAAATATGTGACTAAATTAGGCCTGATTAATGAAACTATTAATGTCCCAATCTGTATTCATGCCAAAGGGGGAGTAGCACCTAAGTTCATAAATCCAAAATGTCTCAAGGCGCGACACCCCCCTCAGGCATGAATCTCCCCTCCAGTTTGGGACAAATTTGTCAATGACTTGAAAACGTGTACCCGTGGGGTCTCTATTGTGTTTCTCGAGATAGTGTCTCGGGACCGTGTGCTTGTCACAACCTTTTTTAATTTTGCTGAGGTGCTCGTTGACTCTAATGGAAAAATTACGAATGGTGCGACCAACGTATTGTTGGTTACAGGGACATGTGATCAAGTAAACAATATACCTGGTAGTGCAGGTAGTGAAGTGTTTCATAAGGTACCTGCGTGAAGTGGCTGTGGATGTAAAAGAATCACTTTTCCTCTTACCCAACGTGTTGTGTATGCAAACGTTGCATTTTTTACAGGGAAAATATCCCTTACTCTGCGGGAAAAATTGTATCGGTTTAGGAATATCTATTACGTTAGGGGAGATGTCATTTTGTATTGATCGAGCTCCTCTGTAAATAGTTCCAGCTTTCTCTGGAATTATTCCCCCTAGGACTCTGTCACTCCTTAATACCTTCCAATGCCTATTAATGATTCTCTTTATATCATTATGTTGTGTAGAGAAAGTTGTGAAAAACGACCATTTGAATTTGTCGTTTGTTCCTGTTTTGGCTTTCTTTTGTATAAGGGAGGCCCTATCAGTGTGTAAAGCTGCTTTGATATCAGCATCAAGGGCACATGGATCATAGCCCTTATCCAGGAATCTCTTACGGATGGTATAAGATTGTGAGATAAAGTCGCTAGTGTTCGTGCAGTTACGCCTAAGCCTGAGAAATTGGCCACGTGGAATGGAACTAAGCCATTGGCGGTGGTGGCAACTATCAACAGGAATATATCCATTCCGATCTGTTGGTTTGAAAAAAGTTCTCAGGACCAGGCGTTTCTGCACTACTGTAACCTCTAGATCTAGGAAATGAATGCTAGTTGTACTGGCCTCAAAGGTCAGCTGGATGCCACGATCATTCCTGTTGAGGGTTGCCATGAAGGTATCCAGGGATGAGCGACTGCCTTTCCACAGGAGGAGGATGTCGTCTATATACCTAGCCCAAAGAACCAATTCTGGCCTGTCAAGGGCGTAGACGACATCCTCCTCCCACTGGGCCATGAACAAATTGGCCAGGCTGGGTGCGTATTTGGCCCCCATGGCAACACCTCTGGTCTGGGTATAAAAATTGCCCTGAAACCAAAAATAATTATGGGACATGGCAAATTCCAATATTTGCATAAGGAAATTCCTATGTATCACGGGGAGTGTAGAGTCTCTAGAAAGAAATAATTCGACAGCTCCTAGGCCTAGGTCCTGTGGGATGCTGGTATACAACGCAGAAACGTCTGCTGTGACTAAAATAAAGTCGTCATGGTACTGTACACTCTCAAGTAATCGGATTGTATCGCCTGTGTCCTGTAAATAAGATGGTATGTTCCTTACTAAGGGCTGGAGGTAAGAATCTATGTATTTCCCTATTCGCGAGGTGATGGAATCGATGCCGCTGATAATTGGGCGGCCTGGTGGATTCACAGAATCCTTATGTATCTTAGGGAGTTGGTATATAGTCGGAATACGTGGAGCCAATGGGATCATAAATTCTCTCTCTTTCTTATTTAGGATGTTCAAAGAAAAACCTTCATCTATGATCTGTGTAAGTTCTTTTTTATATTTAAGGGTAGGGTCCCCTGGTAGGGGGCTGTAAGTAGTAACATCACTCAGTAGTCTGTTCATTTCATCAATGTAACGTGTTTTATCTAATACCACTAGGCCACCCCCCTTGTCTGCAGGGCGAATGATAAGATTTTTCTTTTCACATAAAGATTTAAGGCCCTGTGCTACAGAGGGGTCTTGGTGTACCCTTTTGATAGGTAACTTATCCAGATCATTTAAAACAAGGTTTTTAAAAACATTAATAGATGGAGATAGAATGCCTGGGTTGAACAAAGAAGGATTGCTCAATCCGGAATGTCTGACTGATGTAGAATCAGGAATCTTGTTAGTTATACTAGGAGAGGACAAAAAATGTCTCTGAATGTGTAACTTGCGAACGAACTTCTGCACGTCAATGAATGTATTGAATTTGTTAAGTTTTCTTGGTGGGACAAATTTAAGGCCCTTATCTAAAATGCGTTTTTCACTCACTGACAATGTTGCTGTACTAAGGTTAAAAATGCCCGCACCTACTGTGTCCGTTTTCTTTTTGTGCTGGATGCGCCTCCCCCCTCTGGTGCCTCGTTTGGTTTTAGATTTGCCCCGCGGATAGGGGTATCTCTGTGAAAATCCTGATGATAAAGGGGCCCTGGTGGATAATTACGATTATATGGGGGTCTGGAGGGAGGCTCGTCATTGTATGTCATATAGGGAGGAGGGTCCCGTTGAAAGTCATAATGATCCTCATCCCTAAGAGGTAGATAGCGATTATGGGTGCGAATCGGAGTGCTATGTGGATAGTCATCCCTCCTAAAACTGTATTTATCATCTCGCCGGGTTCTATTGTATTCACGGGGGGTGTGTTGATAGCCACCATTAGTCTCACCATGGTGTCTATCTTGACCGTGACTCTGATTGTTTCTACCTCTACCCTTATTTCGGGGTTTGAAGCCTTTACCTTGATGGTTAGGATATTGTACTTGAGCAGGGGATCTATATACATAATCATTTGTTCTAGAGGGCCCTATAGGCCTGGGCTGGGGTGGAGGAGGTTCGTAAATCAACCTTCTTTCCGTCTCCATAGCTTCAGGTTGTATATTATCTGATGTTGGATTATTACCTGGTTCAGAAACGATTTTTTTCTGCCAATTAAAGACAGAATTAGATTTGTAATCGTTCACATCACGATTATATTTTTTTTGTTTTTTAATACGTTGATCTTTCTCCTCTTTCTCTAGATGGTTTTTTAGATTGGAGGATAACGTATTGTATTCTGGTGTGCCTAATGCTGGTGTAAGTTTTTCTCTAATGTCTTTGATTTCCTTATCAATGGAGGGTAACCTAGCCTGTTTCTTATCTATCAGGAAATTTAACAGTTTAATACCCATGTCATTAAAAAAGGCAAACCAGACATCAAACTCCACCTCTCCCTGTTGGGGATGTATGTCCCAACGTAATCCCCGGGGTACCATCTTTTCCTTGATATATTGCCTCAAGAAGGCGATGTCCCATTGGAGATGAACCTCAGAGACCATCACATTTTTGAGTCTAATGAAAAGGTCACTGACTTCAGTATTAGTGGAATTGGATGTAAATACACCATCAGTGTTAAAGGACCTAGAGGTTCTATATTCAAAAATATCCATTTGAGGGATAAAACAATGTAAAGCAGGGAAAACAAAGCTGCAGTGAATAATGTGTCACAAAGAAAATAAAATTAGGGGGAAAACACTGCGCTAAAGTATAACAAAATGGCCTCAACAGCCGGGAAATAGCAGCTAACACCAAAAACAAACAAAGTTCAGCATGCAAATGGAAAAAATTTGTGTAGCGCTTGAATAATAATAAGTGTAATTAACATGGATTAAGAGATAATCAAATATCAAAAATCATATAGTGGATAATATAAGAAAAAAGTCCATAAGGTGAGCACCAATTTCACAATAAAGCTGGTATGGAGATGGCTGGACCGTCATAGGCAAAAACAGTTCATTGAGCAGATATGTTCATATAAGCCAGCTTGTCTGTAAACATCAAAAGAGGTAGATAAATACTTCTTACCAGCTGTGTTGGACTCACAAAGTCATATGACAGATATCAGACATACAACATTACCTCAATATAGATGTATGTTATATCATCGCCTGGGAGGACTGCTTCATATCTATGTTGTATCACAAATGTAGCTACGGGACTCGAGAAGGTGATATCTCACGGTGATCAGTCATTATATAAGTTAGATGTTTATTGCTTGTTTGTCGGCGATATACGGCCGAGAATTGTATATTCGTAACCATGGTAACTGGTATTGCGTGTTAT
>NW_027507748.1:457168077-457203077 GCF_037356315.1 Lithobates pipiens | reverse complement strand
AGAAACAAAAAGCTAAATCTGACACATTCCACACAAAAGGAAAAAAATAAAAATAAGAAAGCCATATTGCAACAATTTTCTGGCCGAAGTGCATTATCTGACAGAAATGCTGGGGTGCCGATATTTTGGGTGTGATATTCTTATTTTTAGGGTCACTTCAAACAGGGCAAGTACTTCCCTTTTCAGGCCTACTTATTAGGCAGCTGGTCAGAAAGGCTGGAATGAATGGCTGTGTTGCTATCAGAGCTAAAGAGAGCTTGATGCTGGAAGGACACCTGTTACCTCTGACTGGATCCTGCTGGGTGAGCTTGCCTGAACTGGAACTTTGCTATGTGATATGTTGTGGCTGGGATGCTGAGCATGATTTAAAATGACTGTCTTATGCTGCGTACACACGATCAGAATTCCGGCCAGAAAAAGACCGATGAGAACTTTTCATCGGAAAATGCGACCGTGTGTATGCTCCATCGGAATTTAGCTGTCCGAATTTCTGCCAGCCAGAAATTGATAGCATGTTCTCAATTTTCCCAACAGAAAAACTTTCTATCGGTAATTCCGATCGTGTGTATGCAATTCCGACACGCTAAAAATCACGCATGCTCAGATTCAACTACGACACTGAAGCTATTGGCTACTGGCTATTGAACTTCCTTTTTTTAGTCGCGTCGTATGTGTTTTCCGTCACCGCGTTATAAACGATCGGAATTTGATGTGACTGTGTGTAGGAAAGACAGCTTGAGCCGAATTCCATCGGAATTCCGTCGGGAAAACCAACAGAGCTTTTTCCGACGAGAATTCCGATCATGTGTACGCGGCATTATACTGCTAAGCAGAGTTTATGTGTTGTTTTGAACTGCCTATGAAGACAGCCTCAATTGTCTGTTGCTTTTTGCAGAATAAAGCCTTTTAAGTTGACTCAAAACTGTCTCACAGCTGGCTGTTCACCCCTCTGATCCCTTACACTATATATATATATATATATATATATATATATATATATATATATATATATATATATATATATATATAATATATATATATTTCTCACACAAGTGATTGCACGCCTCACATTTTTGTAAATAGTTTATTACATCTTTTTCATGTGACAACACTTAAGAAATGACACCTTGCTAAAGTAGTGAATGTACAGCTTGTATAACAGTGTCAATTTGCTGTCCCCTCCAAAATAACTCAACACACAGCCATTAATGTCTAAACTGCTGCCAACAAAAGTGAGTACACCCCTGAGGGGAAATGTCCACATTGAGGCACTGCCTTAACCCTCTTGGGCATGGAGTTCACCAGAGCTTCACACATTGCCACTGGTGTCCTCTTCCACTCCTCCCTGACGACATCACGGAGCTGGTGGATGTTGGAGACCTTGTACTCCTCCACCTTTCTTTGAGGATACCCCACAGATGCTCAATAGAGTTAAGGTTTGATGATCTGCTTGGCCAGTCCATCACCTTTACCCTCAGCTTCTTTAGGAAGGCAGTGGTCTTCTTGGAGGTGTGTTTGGGGTTGTTATCATGTTGGAATACTGCTCTGCGGCCCAGTCTCCGATGAGAGGGTGACCATGCACTGCTTCAGTATGCTGGCATTCATGGTTCCCTCAATAAACTGTAGCTCCTCAGTGCCGGCAGCACTCATGCAGCCCCAGACCATGTAACTGCCACCACCATGCTTGACTGTAGGCAAGACACACTTGTCTTTGTACTCCTCACCTGGTTGCCGCCACACAGACTTGACACCATCTGAACCAAATAAGTTTATCTTGGTCTCATCATACCACAGAACATGGTTCCAGTAATCCATGTCCTTAGTCTGCTTGTCTTCAGCAAACTGTTTTCAGGCTTTCTTGTGCATCATCTTTAGAAGAGGCTTCCTTCTAGGATGACAGCCATGCAAACCAATTTGATGCAGTGTTGATGGTCTGAGCACTGACTGACTGACACCCCCCACCATCCCTATAACCTCTGCAGCAATGCTGGCAGCACTCATATGTCTATTTCCCAAAGACAACCTCTGAATGTGATGCTGAGCACGTGCACTCAACTTCTTTGGTCGACCTTGGCAAGGCCTGTTCTGAGTGGAACCTGTCCTGTTAAACCGCTGTATGATCTTGGCCACCATGCTGCAGCTCAGTTTCAGGGTCTTGGCAAACTTCCTATAGCCTAGGCCATCTTTATGTAGAGCAATAATTATTTTTTTCACAGGATTTTTTCTGAGGATTTTTTCAGATCCTCAGAGTTCTTTGCCATGAGGTGCCATGTTGAACTTTCAGTGACCAGTATGAGACAGTGAGAGCGATAACACCAAATGTAACTCACCTGCTCCCCATTCACACTTAAGACCTTGTAACACTAACGAGTCACATGACATCGGAGAGGTAAAACGGGCTAACTGGGCCCAATTTGGACATTTTCACTTGGGGGTATACTCTTGTTGCCAGTGGTTTAGACTTTAATGGCTGCGTGTTGAGTTATACAAGCTGTACGCTCACTACTTTACATTGTAGCAAAGTATTTGTAAAGCATTGTAGACATTTCTTCAGTGTTGTCACATGAAAAGTATGTAAAATATTTACAAAAATGTGAGGCGTGCAATTACTTTTGTGAGATACTATAATGTGTATGTGTATATGTATGTGTGTGTATGTATGTATGTATGTGTATATATATTATATAATATAACATTTATTATGAATGTGTGTTAGGGGCCTTAGGGCGTAGGGACTGATGTGAATGTACAAGGTATATGTAAAGCGCTGCGTAAAATTGACGGTGCCCTATAAGTACCTGAAATAATAATAAAAAAAAAATATATATATATATATATATATATATATATATATATATATATGTGTGTGTGTGTGTGTGTGTGTGTGTGTGTGTGTGTGTGTGTGTGTATATAATCTCTCTATATCTATATCTCTGTTGTTTTTTTTAGTCAGCATAGCACATCAGCTGGGGTATGTGTGGATTTACACTCCACGCCAATATTATTTTTGAAACCAAATATAACCGTATTATATTCTAAGAACAAGACTGACCAAATACATGTTACTAAATGTCCTATTGATATTTGCACTGACACATTATTAAAGGAGTCTGTAGTTCCTAAAGCCTTTGTATTAGCAGCTTTAGTATATATAGCAGGAGAGTGATGTCAGTCCTATGGAGTGTAAGGATGAAAAGTCACTTAATATCTTAATACTGTGCTTGCATAACCTAAAATTGCTGTTTAAGCAGGAAGCTCTCCATAGTCACGACGGATGAGTGTTCTAGGGTGTCCTAAAATTAGAATATCAATAATGTGAAAGTTAATTGAGTTAGTGGTCCATTTTCTGCTTACTGTTCTGGCTAGTTTTTTCCGATATACCTGTCTAGCAATGCTCTGACAAAGTAGTGGTTTTATTTACTGGTGGTGCTGACTAATCCCCCAGCCGATGTGGAAAGAGGATTTGCTCTAACCTATTTTACACAGAGGATTAAGGACAATTAGGTTCCTCTCTGGATCTCTATGAAGAAGTCAGGTACAATCCCCTGAGATGCACATCTGTTCGTGCACTTTGCAAAAGAGTATAAAACATTAATCAGGATGCAAGGCTGACTAGAATTGTAGTGCCAATCCTGCCCGTGGACGTGTTTTTGGTGCCAGTCCCTGAAATGCATTTATCTCGCTTCTGATGTTTTGAATGCGACGTCTCTGTTTTCAGTAACAAGGCTTATACATACTTAAAGCGTTTTGCTACTTAGAAAGAAATGTTATACTCCGCTGGCAATTGATCTGCTTGTTTAACCAGAACAATACGTTATTAAATTGGCAACAGGGTTTTTGTGGATGCTGTGAACTATTTTTTATATATAAATATTGTGCCTGCTCCTCGATTCATGCCCGTTGTAGCACTACTTATATTTTATTTAATTAAGTCACTGTAGAAGAATATTTTGTATAGCAATACTCAATTTAGAGGTTGTATGGGCTTTAATGCTACTTGTATGGACAACGACACTTAAATGATCTAAAAGCATTCTTTTATTACTTCATTAGGATAAAACATACATAGTATTGTGCCAAAATGAATAAAAAGGCACTAAAAAGCGCTCTCTTACTAATGGATAATTACATAGTGATACCAATAACTGAATTTTATAGTTTATCACATGAAGTTTATCCATTTCTTCTTGACTTGTTTTGCAGTACTGTCTGCTTCTTCAGGAGTATATTGTCAGAAACCATGAACCAGATCGAGACAGAAGTACTAAAAAATCACACTTGTTTATTAATAAAAAGGTAAATGGTGTAAGCGTAGTCGGAGCATAGCCAGAGTCTAGTAACCAGATTGGGTAATCAGCCAGTCCAGAAGTCAGGGATCCAAGTAGAGGAACAGCAAGCAGGATAAGGAGCCAGAAGGGAGGTCAGCAAGCCAGTCTTTAAACGGAACCGCAGGAGATGGTTTCTTGTGATGTGACCAAGGTGAAGGCAGAGATGAAGTGAGCTGGACAGCTTTAAGTAGGCAGGTCAGACGAGCATAATCAGGAACAGCAGGGTACCTGTGGAGAGAGATGAGAGCTGGCAAGTAGCGGACAGCTGAGTACCCAGCCCAAAAAAGGAAGGGCTAAGCCAGCCCTGACATATATTTAGAGAGCAAAATTATCTATAGAAAAAAACAATAATAATTGTGACAAGGAAAGTACATCACAGTGTATATGATAGCTGGCTATGATATGGCTAAACATGAAGACTTATACAGTGGAGATGCTGCCCTACCCAGCGTTCTACTTCCTGTAGCTTCCCACCATACTCACCAGGGAGAAGTGCTTTTGTGGCATTCTGCATGCTGTGAATCCCCTTGGGTGAGAGGCAAGCATTTTTTGCATGTTCACTGTATAAGCCTTCATGTTTAGCCATATAACAAGCTATGTACTTTTCTTGTCATGATTATTGATTTTTTTTATGTAGACCATTTTGCTCTCTAAATATACTCCTGAAGAAACGGACAGTACCGCAAAACATTTTGAGAAGAAACAGATAAACTTCATGTGATAAACCATAAAATTTAGTAATCGGTATCACTATGTAATTATGCATTCGTAAGAGAATTGTTTTTAGTGCTTTTTTGTTTTGGCACATTTTTTATGCATATTTTATCCTAATGATGGCATAAAAGAATGCTTTTCGATCATTTAAGTATTGTTGTCTATACAAGTACCATTAAAGTCCACACAGCCTCCACATGTAATATTTATATAGAATGATTTCAGGGTGAAGGTAAATTTTAAGTGTTTTAATGCTTTTTGGCACAACATCTCCTTACTGTAGAAGAATATATGAAAATGACCAAGTCTGCCCATAGACATTAGTGGTCAGACTTGCAGCTCTCAAGACAGCATATCTTTAAAGGATCAGTGCATTTTAAAACAAAGTTCACCTATCCTTTTTGCCCCCCCACCTAACCAGACCAACCTTCTATAGGGCCAGATATGAAGAGACATGGTCTCATAGAATTCTACAGGGATGTAGAGACAGTGAAAACTTGTAGCAATGAATGTACAGACAATTAAAGCCAAGGCCACTGGATTGAGACAAGTATTCTTCTGTGGAGGGAAGTCTAACGGGCAGTAATGCTTAGGTGCAGCCAGGGCAGTAAAGATTTGTGGCACTGGAAGTAAACAAACACTGGAGACCATGGCTGCTGGATTAAGGGAAGTATGCATCTGTGGGGGGGGGGGATAAGTGCACCTTGTTTTAAAATCCTCTTGTGGCTGTAAACCTCAGACAGGAAATATGAACAAAGCATATCCTTCTATAGTGTATTTCCAGCTGATTGACAGCCTCAATTCTGTTTCTGTGTGCTGCGGGGAGGGGTTGTGTCTCTTCCCTCCAATCAGCTCTCAGAGCTCTCCACACTGAGCTCTGCCGAGTGTAATTTCAGCTCTCCACCCCCTTTTTTCTGAACTCTCAGACAACTTTAAAATTCAGCACTTTGAACAGATGTAGAGAAGAAAGACTGTGGATAAACAGGTACAACTTATGTAGGAAATACTGTATGTGCTGACTTATATATGAGGTACTTACCAGTCTTTAGAGTCCAGCGCTGTCTTCCCGCAGCCGGTTCTTCTCATTGGTGACATCCGCCGGTGCTGTATTCTAAGGGTTGGGAGCTCAGGATGGGTAAGAGGATAAGCTGCATTTTCACTTTCGAGTGGAGGTCTGCTTTAAAGTATATGTGAACTCCTTCTTTGAAAAACCCATTAAACAGTGTGCAATAGTAATTTCAGGCAAATATTTTTACTAAAACAAAAGAAAAAAACTATTGTAAATACCCAACCAGGACTGCCAATCAGCACTACATCCTGGGCTCTAAATTGTGTGTTTGTGTGTGGGGCAGGGGGAGAACGACTCCTTGTGGTAATCGGCAGCTTATAACTTTGTCACATACCCCAGCCACTGTTTGACCGACTGGGCGGGGGGGTCATGTCAACAGCATCCTGACTACGTCTCTTTCCAGTCAAGATGGCAGAGACTGTCACTGGACCCTCCTTGTTAACTGCCATCACTTAATTGTACAAAGCTCAGTGGGGCTTGGGGGCATGTAAGCAGAAGTCTGACCACAGGGGTACAGGCATGCTGTGTGTAGGCAACAGCATTCAGTATCTGCAAGGAGAAGGCATAGACCCGAACTGACCATACTAGGATTGATCTGCTTGGGGGGGGGGGGGGGGGGCGGGGTTATAGCGGTTTGTGTGTTGGAAATGTACCTTTGCTTCTTCCTTTCTGGTGCTGTGGCTTAAGGTGTTATAAAATCACTTTATGGGTAACATGGGGTCAGATACAATAAAAAATGTTTTATTTTTCTGAAAAGTCACCTTTTAATGCCTAAGATTAAATGTTGCCATATTTATACAGCACGCGGTTTTTACAATTCTTCTGATCAATGTTGGCTTCCTTTGCGATGTAGCTTCTACAACTTTAAAGGACGTTCGTGAAGCATTAGCTGTAACTCCCAGTTATTTTTATTTATTTTTTCTTGAACAAGAAGTGCAATTGTGGTTTTGTGTTTGTTTTTTTTTGTTTTGTTTTTCCAGTGGGTTTCATGTATTGTTTCTTTGAATAAAAAATTAATTTATGGAGATACCTACAGAGACCAGATAATCAATCTCCAGTTGATGGCCATTAGCAGTTGGCCTCTTGGCCAACCTTGGGCAAAACAGCAGCTGATTGCCAGCTTATTTCATACAGAAACAATAGCAATGGTCATCTGGCTGTACAACCCAACATTTATGTTTAGGTCATCTTATGATAGTCCTGTAATGTTAATTGTAATTCTCCGTTGTTCAGATTTGTAATATCTGAGGAAATTGTTCACATAAAAAAAAAATAAAAAAAGATTTTTAGCAGAAAAGAGGTCCTGGTCTTAAAGTCCGTATAGGAATTATGCATGTTCAGCGTTGACTTATCATAAATGTGTTATGGACTTCTAATGCTATTCTGTATTGCCAAAAGGAGACTACAATATTTGTGTCTGCATCAAATTACCATGAGCACTATCCTTTTTTTATTATTATTTTTTTAAAGTGTTTTACCAGAAACAATGATATCTGAATTACCGTTGCGAACAGCAGGAGGAATATCCACTAGATGGTTTATGTATATTGCTGCATGCTAGATATGAGTAGATGACTTATTTTCTGAATTGCATTACACAAGAGATCTAGCAGAGGAACCTTAAATGGAGTCTGACATAGTACAGCTCCTTCGTGTATATTAACCATTGCTTTCTGGAAAACCTAATCTAGGGATAATCTTGACTGCCAGCTACAGTGGTGAAGCATGGTGATGGATTCCCAGCAATGTAGATTTTACAATATTGACTTTCAGTATGTAAAGATTTATGTAAATGATGTATGCCTCATAACACTTACCTTATGAATTTACTGTTGAATTGTCTATTTTTCCTTTTTTTTTTTTTTTAAACAAAAAAAAAAATTTTTTTCTCTTTATATTTTAGAATTTGGCCATCAAGAATAGAAATTGTATTTGTGAAATGTACACATTGCATTATTAATTTTGTTTCGAAGATAAGTAGGATACAGACTTATGCATGCTGTAATGCCGCATACACACGACTTTCTAGCAGACTAGGTCTGAAGGGATTCGTCCATCGGACAATCCGATAGTATGTGGGCTAGTCCGATCGTTTTTCAGGAAAAAAAATCAGACGGACCTAGAAATAGAACATGTTTCAAATCTATCCAATGGACTCAGTTCAGACGGACTAAAATCGGGAAAACCGTTCATCTGTGTGCTGGTCCGATGGACCAGATATGACACAAGGGAAGCTATTGGCTACTGGCTATTGAACTTCCTTGTTTAGTCCCATCTTACGTCATCACGTTCAAAATGAACAGACTTTCGAATGGACTTAGTCGTTAGTCCGTTCGTGTGTGGCCAAGTCCGTTAGTTCGGAAAGTCCGTTGCAACTCTGCCGAAAGTCCGTCGGGAAGACCATCGGAACTAGTCTGCTGGAAAGTCCGGTCGTGGCATAAGTCTGTCATTTTCTGTTTTTTTTTTTTTGTTTTGTTTTTTCCCACGGTCACCAATTGACTTAAATTTAAAACAATGTTTTGTTTATTTTTCTCTTCTTCACAGCAGTGTAAAGTAAAATAAATTATGCTAAGCAGGCACCCTGATTTGGCCATTATCTAGTGACTTGTGAGTTTTTCCTTTTTCCTTGACGTTTTCCTCTCCCATCATTTGAAATAATTATTAGGGAGGCTATATAGTGCAGTGGTGATGAACCTGAAAATTAGAGAGGGCCCCAAGAGCAGCCCCTGACACTTCAATAGGCCACTGAAGTAGTTGCACTTTTTCATGAGTTGAGAATGAGATGCATTGCATCAAATTAGGCAGCCTATTCAAAATATCTGGGTTGTAATGCACCTAATTGGCCAAATATTGCAGTCCTGCTGCAATTTTTTGCATCACACCACAATGCACACTGAAAAGAATGTGGGAGCTGCCCCTCTGGTGCTCAACAGGTGGCACACTCGAATATTGAGTACCAGGGCTTTATGTAATGGGCCCGCTGCAACCATTTTTATTTTAAGTGTTTACAATGGAATTCTTTTTTTTTTTTTTTTTGAGCCCATACACATTTTACTAATTTTTAAATGATGAATTTGGATGTTAGGTGGTGAAGGAATGACAGAGGACACATACATGTATGTGCCAGAGTCCCATTCCAGAGTATGATGAGAACAAGTAATGTGTGTTACTGTGCTTTTGTGCAAGGGAGAAGGAGACTATTTCCTGTTGAATTTATTTTCAATACCGGTATACAATGCTGAATATAAATGAATAAATAAATAAATAAAGATTCAGTTCAGTAATGTGATTTACGTCATTCTTATAATTCCTTTTTCTTTAAACAATGTGGCAGTAACAACTGATTTCTCTTTAATGTGTGCCATTTCCGGTCCCTCAGAAGGTATATCATTCAAATGTAGAGGAAGTAGACAAAACTGTGGTTTTAATGCTGGGCCTAGTCAGCTTTTGTGGGTTAACAACAAATTGTCACTCGGTGGAGAAGTACACACACTCTCTCACTCACTAGTTAAGAAATTACAATATTACCCCGCACCAACCTTTTTAGGCACTCAAATACTAATACCAGTAGTTGAATATTTCACAATGGCTTCCAGACCATTGCTTTGGAAAACTAGCATACCTCCCAATTGTTCTCAGCAATGTATAGAGAGTAACAAGGGTGATCAGGGTATATTGCAAGGAATTTGGCAAACTTTGTTGCAAATTTCTATGTTTCTGCTCTGAAGAAGTAGCTGTTTGACCATGTCCTTTGCAAACTGATTCTGAATGGGAGGGTTGAGTTGCTAGGGAAGGAGCTTAAGCACAAAATCTGGGTGCTATCTGGGCCTAATCCTTGCCGAGATACTGCTTTATGACCGGCTGGCTACCTATGTGCTCGACCCTTGTACAATAATCATTAGCAACGGCAATATGGCCTCACCCCAAATAGCTTCACTGCATGTTAGACAATTGTACTGCGTCTTCTCTAACTTGTCTTGGCCTCTTATTAAGCCTTATTCTTGTGATACATCATTCATGCACTACACCCTTTTAAAATTGTTCTTAAAAGAGAAGTATGGGTTTTATTTTTATTTTAAGGACCGTACTTGCCTAGGTGGATGCAGCTTCAGCCTGACTAATGACTGTCCTCCGCTGGCTCCAACACTGAAAACCAAGAGATCAAATGCCATGGATCGCTTGGATCTCAGGGCTCTCTGAGCAGAGAGCTGGTGACTGTCAGTCATCGTCTCACTGCTCTGAGCCCCTCCCCCCACAATGCTCACTGGAGCGCTGGGCTGTGGAGGAGGCAAAGCCGGGTGCTGGATCCCGACTTTGACGAAATATTGCCCAAGCCTGGACTGGCTCAGTGACATCAGACAGTGGGCTTCAGCTGAAAAGAGGTCACAGGAGTGCTGAACTAACTGCATTCCTGTTATCCGCAGGAGAAGTACAGCCAGACAAGCTTTGGCTGTACTTCTCTCTTTAAGTAACTTCAGACCAGGCCAAGTTAAATAAAAACCTTCTTTACTGAAGATGTTTAAAAGTAACAAATAACAGCTCACATGCTATCCTCAGTACACATTCCTTTACATGATCTTCTAAGTGCCTCTTACACAGTACATTGGTGCCTCCTAATTGCCCATGATGTAGTTCTACATTCTAAAGGTGAGAACGTCCTTAAGTACATTTAGCAGTGGCATATGTCCATATACATGGAACCCAGACTGGGCTCTCACAGGGGTTGGTTGCGTGCAGTTTAAATCCTTAGCAGCATTCTGTTCCTTAAGTGGGGAAACCTTTTATTGGGTTTCCAGTTTAGACACAAAACAGAGCCAGGCTCGGTCCACATACATCACAATAAAACAAACGTATATAAAAAAATAACTCTTAACAGTAGTGCCGTTATTGGCACTAGAACAAAACGACATGCTCCAGTAACTACTGAGATTGTTAGAGTATTGTAGGTACCAGCTGCTCAGGGGTAATAGTAAGCCACATTTAATAAGATGGAAGTCACAAATATTAGACATATGGATTGGACGTGGGTTCAATTACATACCCTATACATGTCCACCTGGTCTTTTGTAAGGTAATCTACTAATTGGAAGATTCAGGGTCAATATTGGTAGACAGGTTCTCTACTCAAATGTCCGAGACCTGTGGAATTTTTTGGGGCATCCTCTCAATAAATAGGTGGCCTTGTACAGTGGTAAGTTGACATTAGTTTTTTCCACGAAGGTTAGGGATGGAGCTGATGAGGATTGCCATTGGAGAAGAATAATTTTCCTTGCACAGAATAATAGTAACCCTTTCAGCGTCCTGGAGGCCCGAAGATGAGTCAGTGTCCGCCAAACCCAGCAAACAAACCTCCACTGTCCAGGATATATGAATAGTGGTCAGAGTGTATGTCTAAGACCACCGCTTCCCAGAAAATTTGAATATTAGGGAATTGCCAAAAAAATATATAAATAGTCGAGAGAGGTTTAGTGAGGGTATCATCTCTAAGTTCATCCTCTAGGGTCGAGGTATAAAAAGCTACTGCTTATTGATTTGAAAGGTGTGTCTCAATTGTAAATATCTAAAAAAGTATACATTAGGCAGGTCAAATTGCAATTTTAAGGTATCAAAGGGTTTCAGTTCGCCAGCTAAACATATCTGCTCTAAATATTTATTTATATGCCTTTCACTGGCCAAATCTGTGGATCGGGTATAGAGGCAAATTACAGTAATAATGGATTGAGCCATAGGGGGAGTATGTTTTAAGATATGATCATGGGGGGCTAGGACATACGTAGAGCACTCTTCCTCCAACCTTTTCAATGCATAGGAACCCTTAAAATAACTTTCTGATCTTGGGGAACCCCTGCTAAAAATGACTATATCTACAACTGCTGATACATTCGTGTGGTGGTCAGTAGAAAGAATGTTCCTTACACTTGTGGTCATTGGGAAGAATTCCCCCCTTACAGATAGCTAAAAAGATCAGTGGTGTCAGTGGGAACTTATCTGAGAGGCAGAACTTTCTCATTGCTCAAGGAACCCCTAGCAACCTCTTGAGCAACCTTGGTTGAGAGACTGACGTAGAGCTTGGACCAGCAACAAGGCTTTCAATACAGCTTTTATGGCTATAGTCAAAAGATAAGGAAGCAGAAGCCGCTCTGTATAAAAGATTTTTAAGAACCTCAAAGAAGCCTACACAGGAAGCTTCTAATACTACCGCTGCCTGGGTCTCATTCTGTGCAAGCCAGTTATTGGCATCTGTGAGCATGGCAGCCAGGAAATATTTGTAGAGATCACGCCAAAACCTCCCTGCAGCTATGGCCGTTGCAAGACTCAACTGTTGGTTGTTGTGAGCCCCAAATGAAAGCAGTTAAACTAGAATGAATTATTATAAAATATTTTTTGGGAATCCACACTGGCGCATGCCGGAGCACATGGAGAAAACCAGGTAACAACTTCATTTAAACAGATATAAGCACCTTATTAAAGTCAAAGGGAGATTGGCCTATGCCCTCAATTTAGATTTTATATTATCAAGAAGTGGAGCTAAATTTAAGGCACAATGTTCCGAAGTATCTGGGAACATCTCAATACCTAGGTATCTGATACTAGATGACCATAACAGAGGTAGGGTAGGATTAGCTCTGTTACAGACCTCTCTGTCAATGGGTAAAATTTGTGACTTTTTTTTTTTTTTCCCCACAATTAATTTGTAGTCCTGAATGAATGGAAAATTTAGACCATATACGTAGCGCTTCTTTAAGAGATGGCCCTGGGTCATTTGGAAACAATATGAGATCATCTGCATACATTGCTATCTTTTCCACCAAGGTTCCCACATGGATACCAACAATAGCAGAGGCCCTCTTTATGGCCACTGGCACTGGCTCCATCGCAATAGTGAACAGAGCCGGAGGCAATGGGCAACCCTGTCTCATACCCCTCCTAACTGGATTCCGAGAGCTCGCCCCCGAGCTTAACCTGGGCTGATGGGCAGGAATATAGCAACTGTACCCATTTCAAAAACTTGGACCCGAAACTCATAGCCTCCAGCACTGAGAGCAGATAAGGCCAGACCACATGGTCGAATGCTTTCTCAATATTGAGTGCTGCCAAGACTCTAGAGGTGGATTCAGTTGGGGGTAGCTGTAAATGAGTGAAAGCCCGGCAGATGTTGATATCGGTGGACTTCCCTGGTATAAACCCTGTTTGATCTATGCTGAGTGATGAAAATTATTCCTGATCTAATCTAGTGGCCAAAATTTTAGTTAAAATCTTTAGATCATTAATTCAAAAAAGAAATGGGTCTGTAGGAGGCACATTTGGAGTGGTACTTTCTTGGTTTGAGAATTGGGACTATATGGGCTGATGCATAGAAAAGGGGTAGCTTAATTTTTTCTAAAGATTCAGAAAAAAAGATATGTAGTTTGGGTGACAGGGTAGAGATGTACATCCTATACCACTACCCCCGAATACCATCAGTTTTCTGGAAGTGTATATCTGCTTTGGAATAGCCCTTTTTGGACTGTGGTGCCCCTGAGAGGTTTGCCCTAGCAGAGGGTGGTACCTCACCAAAAAGTCCAGGTAAACCTGACCAACAGTGGTAACAATCATCTCCCAGGGAGTACCACCTCAGCAGGGCAAGCAGAACTAAATAGTGCAATTAACTCACAATTTGATATACAGTTTTACAAAGTAATCAAACCCACAATAGTCAAAAATATATAAAAGAACAAACAATGCAGTAAACCCCTTGTAAATACCTGCTTACATATATCTAAATTCAAATGTGGATCTTGTCAATATGATTTGTGGCAAGCTACTCACTGACTACTTCCACATACATGGTACCCCAATATCCCCCACTAGTAATCCACCTGGATGCATTAGCATGAACACGCACATTGGCACATGTACTGAAACCCATGTATGTGCACACAACTGTGACCTAATGCAGCGGGCCACAACTTTTATTAATGTGTATGCACAGATCTCTAGGCCAGAGCACGTAACTCAATTCTCTTCAAAATAATACTCTAGGTGTTTCATAAGCTGTATGGTTCTGCTTCTTAGTATACACCCTATGGACTAAGTGCCCAAGCCTGAACTCTACCCACAGGGGAACCAGAGAGGACTTAGTGGGGAAGGGGGACCATGGAGCCACCTGCAAGCCAAATACTCCACATAAAAAGGTCTGTTTACACTGCGGTCCACACTATATTGTCGATTCGATCCAGTGATAAAGTTTCAATGATTTATTAGACGCACAATACAGTGTGAAAATCAAATCGATCTTTGATAAAGTTTCCCTAAATATTACTACATTAGAGCCTGTGTGCATCTTGGAGTGTGGTATCTGCAAAACTAATATTCTTTTCTCATAGTTATACTGTTTATTGTAGGATAATCTTAGTAAGGGCCACACAGGGAGCAAGTAGACTGTGCTGGAACCCTCACCCAGAGGGAGGAGTGTATGAGGCAGTTTTCCCATAGACTTCTGTGTCCTAAAGAATCCACATCAGCTAAAATTAATACTTTCTTTGGGGACAGAAGTGATCCTTATTGGTGAGTACAGTTACGTGATCATGCTGATCAATTACCCATGGCTATTCCTGACATTATTCTGATGCGCAGCCTCCCGGGCTGTGTATGGAGTAAGAAATGTATGGATTAGTAAATTGGAAGACTTGGATAGCAGTGAACTTGCAATCGCAAATACAGCAAGTGCAGCGAGGATCACAGGAGTCGAGTTTCCAAGTAGGCCATACGTCTGATTTAACAAACTTAGCCAGCCAATTTTATTAGGAAACTCTAACTTCCAATGGGGAGCTCCATTCATGTCTTAGCAGTAGCAAGGATTTTCTAAGGTTATTTAAATTACATGTTTGGGACAAGATAAAAAATACTTTAAGTGTATCCACTGCATCAGATTTACTATGAGATTTAAAATATGACCTTCGGAGATACTTGCTGTCTCTATATAAATCTATTGATCTGGAAAAGAATTGGACAAAAAAATGTGACAAAAATGTTTCTTAAGTGAATACAATACTTCTCAATTTAAAATCAGTTATATAGTGTACATATGTTAATAGCCTCATTAAAATTAAGGTACAACTGCAGGAAAAAGCAGCAAGTTCACATAATTACACCACTCTCAGTAGCTAATGCTTGCATTTTCTTTGTACTCCTATTCTGTTTGGCTGTAGGGAGCAGGAGAAACCACCCACTGTAAGCCAGAAGTCCCTTACTGCTCTGGACTCTGCACTGTTAGTGGTCGAGTCAATGCTTATTCAGATGTGGAAATACTAAGTATTTTTGACTATTCTGACAGGTGAAGGAAAGGTGGTCCTGTTGAGGGAACTTGGGGAGGAGGGGGTAGCCTATGCAGGGCAATGTACAACAACCATTGGCTGCATCATGAAATATAAAATAATATTTGCGTATTTTGTGAGGTCAGGCACTGATGTGGACAAGAGAGCCTGGCTCACAGTCTCCGCTCCAATTTATCCCAAAGATGTTCTATTGGGTCGAGGTCATGACTCTGTGCGGGCCAGTCAAGTTTCTCCACCCCAAACTCGCTCATCCATGTCTTTTATGGACCTTGCTTTGTACACTGGTCCAAATCACTTGGTGGAGGGAGGATTATGGTTTGTTTTTTTCAGGGGTTGGGCTTGGCACCTCCGTTCCAGTGAAGGGAAGTCTTAAGGCATCAGCATACCAAGACATTTTGGACAATCATGCTCCCAACTTTGTGGGAACAGTTTGGGGATGGCCCCTTCCTGTTCCAACATGAGTACACACCAGTGCACAAAGCAAGGTCCATAAAGACATGGATGAGGGAGTTTGGGGTGGAGGAACTTGACTGGCCTGCACAGAGTTCTGTATATATAATATTCTATACTTCTAAATTACTTCTATAGTTTTTTAGTCTTCTTGACTTTCCTTCTGTGTCTGACTCTCAACAAGTGAATCATAGCCATAGAATAACTGAGGGATGTTGTAGTAATTTTTATTTTAAATTATTATTTTTATTTTTTTAATTGAAATTATTTGTCTAATTCTACCACCTTTTAAGTCCAAACTATGGCAACGCTGAATATAGAAGCAGTTTTGTATACAACAAAATAGTTCTTTGATATTTGTCATCCATTGTTTAGAATCAGATTAAATAAAAATAAAAAGGCCTTGACAGGATTAAGTCTGGAACATGTCCAGCCTAAGGGCTACTCTGCGGTAGATATTGGCTTAATAAGATGTGTGTATCAGTCTATGCTTCCTGTTTGTCTGATGGGAACACTTCTGACACAGGGCAAATGTATCCGCTACAAGACATTACTAGCCTCCATCATTTGATCATCATTTCTACACAGCTGTCCCCTGTTGCCCTTAAACCTGGCAAAAACATTGCTGTGATGTCACTTTTTTCAGTTTAATATTATTTTCTTATACTTGAGGTGAACAATACAAAGCAAAACTCTGGCACTACTTTAAATGTATTTATTCATTTATTTTTAGGTGGCAAAATTTATTTTGAGGTTTTTTTTTTTTTTAAAGCCCCAATTTAAACATGTACAACATTTTGGTGTTTTTGTTATTCAAATTTTAACTGTGTTCATACTACAAAAGTCATTTGCCAATTGCACACATTCACAATGATCACATTTGTCTATGATTGATGGTGAACTCTGCTACCACTGGTAAGTGTGGCATTCCCTGAGGTGTGGATCCCATCATAAGGAGATTTGGGGTTTTCAGAGGAATACTTCCAGGTTCTACCTCTTTGGCCACACAGGCAATGACTGACAGCTGACGGGCAACTGAGTTCTACTACTGAACCTTCTCTTGGAAGCATAACCCACAAATTTGAATGTGGTAATCAGGTTGTAAGTTTTAATACAGGCAGAAGGCTGCGGTAGGAAGAAGGTAGAATATACAAGCCAGGCCAATATTAAATTCAGAATTATGGACAGGATATACTGTACAACATAGGATACCTAAAATAACCATTTAACTTGGTGCCTGGAAAAATTAGAGGCACAATTACAATATGCTGTTCTCTAAATAAAATAACAAATGACTTGGGCACGCACCGACAAGGCTGCATTTACATATTACACATTGCGGTATGCATTTTTTTTTCTTGCACATGTATATGAACATTTTAGAATATTTTTTCACTAATATATTATTTTTATTGCAAGAAAATGCACATACAGAGTTCCAAAATCAAGAACAATATATGCAAAAAGCCAGAAAATTCAAGAGAATCAAACCCGATTTAAAATCAGGATGATGGCGACAACACCCTCATCAAGTGTCCTAATAGAGTATGGTAGACAACACCAAGTTGCATAGAAACAACTTATTCATATCATTTAAATGCTAAGTTCACCTTTTTGTTAACCCTTTTTTTTTTTTCTTCTAAATTCCAGCACCCCTATGTACCAACATAGCATTAATGTACTTATTTTGAAAAAATAAAACGGCTTTCCATTAATTCTGCACAGGCTTACCTAAGTCTCTTCGTAGCTGTTTAAGCAGTGTGGGTAATTACTTCTCCCTTACTTCCTGGTCAGACTTTAGGTCATAACACAGGAAGGAGTTGTCTAGCTGAGGGTAGATGTAGGGTTTGTGCTAATGATGAGATCAGCTGGTCAACTCCTTCCTGTGTCATGACCTAAAGTCTGACCAGGATGTTAGGCAGAAGTAATCGAGCAGTGTGTTTAAACAGCTATGAACAGAGTGAGGTACCTGTAGAATTAATGGAAGGCTGTTTTATTTTTGCAAAATAAGTAGATTGCTATTCTATGTTGGTACATAGGGGAGCTGGAATTTAGAAAAAAAAAAAAAAGACGAACGTTTCTCTTTAACACAAAAAAATAAAGAGAAACAAATCCTCAATAGGATGAAGCTTTCTGCTTAAAACTGATATCTGTCTTGGTCGAGCACTCAAAAGAACATTAGCATGGTATTAAGCTTTATAAACCATGTTGTAGAATGAACTCGTGTATCACTGAGTCCATGATTAAGCCGAGCTAATTATGTATCTATATCATACCGGAGAAGAAACAACAAAAGGTGGGCTACCATTGAATGCTTCACCTAGCAACAAAATATTCTTAGAGTATGGCCGTAGATTGGGTGCGGCAAGTCATGCACTCTGTCCACAATGTGACTGAAGCAAGAGCCCTTTACACGAGGACACCAGTGAGGGAGGCAACATTGGCTATACTTACAGATCATTAAAAACCAACAATCTGAGCTGTAGTAGAATGAGAAAGCAGGAACAGGCAAAAAGAGGAGATAAAAGAAAGAGGAAAAGAATTTGGGGGAGCTGCAGGGTGGGATGATGAGATCCTGTAAATAAAAAAAAAAAAAACATTCCAGGGTGTTATGTGGATATTAACAGACCAGGCAGATAGCTGTTGCACGGCATCAAGAAAGAACCATACCCGCCTTATTAAATGCACAGTATAGAAAAGTCAGTTGGCTGAGTGTGAAGTTCCAACATGCAAGTAAGACTCGATATGTTTAAAATTGAATCCAGCAAGCCCAGGTAGTGTAGTAGAATGTGTATTGAGCTATAGAAATAAGTTCTTCCATCTCGGCCAATTTATCCAGACTGACAAACCATTCTTTAAGAGAAGGCACACCGGTCTGTTTCCAATAACCAGGAACATACATCCTTGCTGCCATAACCATGTGCATCTCTAGCAATTTATGGTTTTTGGTGCGCATAGGTGCTGAATGATGAAGCAACTATTGTGCGGGTGTAAATTCCGATAGGTCCCCTGCTTAATGATAGCATTGACCTCTTTCCAGTAAGACTGTATCGTGGCACACAACTACCATATATGAAGCATTGTTCCTGGTGCTTGATTGCACCTCCAACATATGTCAGGGACATTCAGACAAATTTTGCTTACCAGATGCGGGGTTTGATACCAGCAGGAAAAGATCTTGAAGTTATGTTCATGTGCAGATGCATGGACAGACCCTTTATGGATGGCCCTATGTACTTGTTCCCATTGATCATCTGATAGTGAAATTCCCAACTCCACTTTCCATTTACACTGGAGGTGATTTGGGAGCATCTGATCATTTTTCAGTAAGACATAAATCGGTGAGATCAGGTGCTAGTGAGGTTTTTTAGATGAGCATAAGGGTTTAAACCATATCAGCTGTCTACTATACTCCTCGATATGAAGAGTCCATCAGAAAATAGCAGACTTGTAGATATGACTACGAAGATATTATGATTCAGGTGCGACCAATTCCACCCACAGGCAAATAGAGCCACTAACGTAGAAGTCCCCTGCCCTTGCACAGGATATCTCCTGGCACATCTTGTGGAAAGAAGATTGTAGGCCCAGGAGAAACATTGGGTTGGCAATGAGGGAAGTCACCTGCACCTTTCGGTAGGCACATATGCGCCAAACTCAGTCTGGGCATTTTCCCTTTCCAGAGAAAAGCAGAAAACAGCTGTCGGAATGCTCAAAAGAATGGCTGGTGGAGAGAAATGGATATGGTCTGAATTAGATAAAGGCATTCAGGAAGAGCAGTAATTTTTAAAGCTGCAGCCCTGTCAAACCCTGAAAAGTGGAGATCCTCCCAATGACACTTTGCAAAAGGGTGAAGAAGTTAAACGAAGTCCAGTCAAAGATGAAAATTTTCTATTAATTATATGTAAAATATCTTTGACATTATTAATTTTCTGTGTAGCGGTTTGTGTCACTTAGAAAGTCTAATCAAAGCCAGACAATCAGCTTCTTCCTGTTCTTCATGGACAACCTTACTTATTTCTGAATTCTGCATGGGGGCCTCTCACTTCCTGAAAACGTTGTTCTTCTCTTCTACACGCCTCACCCCCATCCCTCCTCTCTTTAGACAGACATGCTTAGACCTGCCCAGCCCCACCTCTATCCCTCCTCTCCTTCACAGATCTCCTCCTGTCTTCATAGCCTCATTTTGGATAGCAGTTTCTCCAGAGAGAGGGGGGAGGGAGAGGCTCTGGAAGTATGTTCTGTTTGTTAGAAACTGTAATATAGATTCCAGTGCAACATGTTGCAGATTTTATACAGTGTAGAACCATGTGGTTGTTTCTGTATGGCACTGTGATGGACATTGTGATGGCACTGTGATGGCATGGTGTGGCACATGCCCAGCTGAGGGAGCTACATGTGAGTAAGCTGGCTACAAATTAGTTTAAGGCTCCGTTTTCACTAGTGCGACTTGTCGCATGACAAGTCACAGCCAATTGATTTCAATGGCAAACGTTCCAATCTATGCGCATTTGAAAAGGTACCTGCACTACTTTAATGCAACTTTGATCCTAAGTGTAAAGTTGGATCAAAGCTGCACTCAAAGCCACACTTTAAATCGCACAGCTTTGGAGTTGCACTAGTGGAAAGGCTAGAGTGCAACTTTGGAGTGTGACTTTGCTCCAACTTTACACTCCCCTGGATAAATGTTGCATCCAAGCATTGCAGGTACATTTTCAAAGTTATAGATTTGGAACGGGTGCCCCCCTGTGTCCAGCTCCCTTCTCCTGTGCACAGCTATACTGTATATGTGCACTGCACCTCCCATCCCCCCTGTGCCCAGTTTGGATGGGGCTTTTTATTCATTTTCTCATGAATTAGGATGTACAATGAGAGAACACTGGGCAGGAACCTATGATCAGCTACTCCCATCCTGTATACGCCCACTGGCTACACAGGAACAGTGTCCCTCCCTGGAAGTGATGTCACTAGCTTTCATTAACCACACCCACTGGCTGATTTTAGTCTCAGAAGGAAGTAGAATTGAAGTCATGTGACGGCACTGGATTCTGAAAAATGTAGAAAAACTGTTTTTTTTTTTTTCATTTTGAGACGTAAAGCTGAACTTTGGCTCACATTATTGATTGCAGAGTTAGAATTTAAGTGTTAGGGTGGACTTCCACTTTAAAGGCATGGGATTTTCGAAAGACTGAGTTTGAAATTAGAGAGATCTTGATAAAGCTGTAAAAGATTATCATCTGCAAACGCTGCTATATTAAAAGTGCGGGTATGTACCATATATCAATGCCTGCAATGGCACAAAGCTGTGGCAGGAGCGACTCCAGAGTCGGGATGAATATAATGTAAGAAAAAAGGGCATCCTTGTCACTTTCTGTTGGCAATGGAGAAGGCATTTGACAAGTGACTATTTAATCTGACAGAGGCGGATGCATTAGAGTTTAACAATATGATAAAGGCTCACATTACAGGGCCCAGCCCAATCATAGCAAGGTCCACCACCAAATAGTTCCAAGCCACTCTGTCGAACACCTTCTCTACGTCCATCGACAAAAAAAAAGCCTTGGGAGCCAGAAGTTGTCAGCCAGTGATGAATGTTTAGCTCCTTTTATAGTTATCTTGTGCCTCTATACCTGGAACACATCCCACCTTGCCAAGCAAAATCCATGCTAGAAGGTGAGAAGGTAAGTGATTCGCCAAGACTTTCGCAAATATCTTCACCCCAACATTCTGTAAAGAGATGGGGCTATAATTTTTAACCTTACTCTGTTTATGAATTACAATGATATAGGCTTCCAGAAGTTGTCTAGGAGTTGAGGATTTACCTTCTAAAGAGTTAAAGGCCCAAAGAAAGAGCAGGAGGAGAATATAGCAGAAAGTCTTTTATAATACTGCTCAGGCAGCCTGTCAGACCCAGGACTCATTCCCAGCTTCATAGCCCTAATTGCTTTCAGCACTTCCTCTGCTGAAACTATTTTGTCCGTAGCCATTGCTGAAGCAGAACATAAAGGAGTCGTGCCACAGTGAAAAAAAAACTCCAGAATTTGTTTCCTATCGATAGAGGGGCTAGGCGCACCGTTCAGAGGTGACAGGTTATAGAGAGTTTTATAGTACTGTATAAACTGAGATGTTATGGCTTCTAATTAACGAAGCGCCTTACCAGTGTGATCTCTAATAGCATGAATGGAGTTTTCCTTCTCCCTTTAAAGTACTCTAGCCAAAATATGTCTGCTTTTATTTGCACGTTGGTAAAAAAGTTTGAAGCGCAGAATATATTTGCGGCCGGGGCAACCACCAAGTTTCTCTGGGAGCAACACTCTAGAATATTTTAACCACTTGAAGACCAGTCCTATTCTGACAGTTCTCTCCTACGTGTAAAAATTGGTATTTATTTGCTAGAAAACATTAAGAACCCCCCCAAACATTTTTTTTTTTTTTTTTAAAGCAGAGGTCCTAGAGAAGAAAATGATGGGTGATGCATTTTTGCATTACAGGGTGTTTTCATAGCAGTTTTTCCAACACTGTTTGGAATAAAAAACACTTTAATGAATTTTAATGCAAAAAGACACAATATAATACCCAATTGTTTGTTAAAATATAAAAGATGATGTTACGCCGAGTAAATAGATACCAAATGTGTCACACTCTAAAGTTGCACAAAGGGGGATGAGGCTTAGGCTTTAAAATGTTGTTTTTTTTTTCCATTGTTATAAACAATGTAAACATCCCTTATGATAGCAATAGGCAGCGATAGGTCCTCTTTAGGCCTCATGTACACTGGATGTTTTTACAGCTGCTGTTTTTTGGCTTCAGGCGTTTTTTGTTTTTTGTTCTGCAGCAAGTAAACTCCCCAGCATGTTGTCCTATGTGTCCCATGCACACATAAGCTGTTTTCAGTGTTTTTTTGGTGGAGGCGTTTTCTGGCTGGAAAAACCCCCCAGAACTAGTGGGTTTTGAGAGTTTTTCAGCTGTAACGCTGATAAAAGCTTTAAAACATGTTTATCATTTTGAAGCCATAAGCTTTTATGGGATTATAGTTTCGCTAAAAAACGCTACTGAAAAAATGCTGCAAAACAAATTTTACAGATAAAGCTTTCTAAAGTTGCATGAGGCCTTACTAAAACTTTTAGACCACAGATGTCTCCTCTGCCCTTAAAAGCTTCAGATAATGCCAACATCAGAATAATCCAATGCATTTTACAAACCACTAATCGTTTGTTTACAACTGAAAAAAACAGAAGTGACAAAATACTTGTAGAGATGATCAGGGCTATTGCAGTCAGCCAGTGGAACCACCAGCTGCAATCCCGGGTTCCCCCATTTTAACCTCCCCCCCCCTTCACGCAAGGATTGCCTGTACAAGAAAGGGTTCCACAGGGTCTAAAAAACGATACTGGGATACTGCAGGCAGCATCATCCCAGTAAGACCATTCAAATTCGGTTGATGTACCAGTCGCCTGGCGTTAAGTGGATAAGTATTTTAAGGCTGAGTTCACACTTATGTGAATTGGAATGCGGGTTTCCCCGCATCCAATTCGCATGACCAGAGACTGTGACCAGCTCTCAATGGAGCCGATTCACAAAGCTCCTGGGTGGCCACGGTCCGCATTGGAAAAGGATCCTGTGCATCTTTGGCTCAGTTTCAGGTGTGAATTCAGGCAAAAATTCAGACCTGAATCGGTGTATAGGGATGCATCAGACCCCTGCTGGGATCCCGGCGGCATCAGTGTGACTTCAGTCTTCAGGCATTTTTGTTTCAGCCAATGGAAATAACTTGGGGGAGGAGATCATTTCTCACGAGCTGAACAATATTTGATTTGAGCATTTTTCAGGCATTTCCATTCAAGCCCAAAAACGCCCAATTCTGTTTTTAGAAGTAGATTTGGAGTGTCCTTTGTGAACAACCACCACTGAAAAAGATAGGATTTTGTATGCTGAGTGTTTTGGAATTTTGAGCTACAAAATTTTTGGGTGTAAAGAGGGCCTGAAGAGCACATCTGACCTGATTTGGGGTTTTTTTTTTTTATTTTTTTTTATCTAGCCATCTGTTTTTGTAGAGTATAGGTCACAGTCATGTTATATTTTTGCAGAATATTTGGGGGCAGTTAATTTTCTACACATGATAATGCTCTGCATGCGTAAAATAGTGTTTCACCCCTGTGGACATACTGAGGTTCATGTTTATGTAGCACCCTGGTCCTAAACAGGGCTGCTAATACATTTAACTGTGCTTGGTACTAACTAGCCTGGCTAATTGGTAGGTTGAGGTAAAGGAGAAGCAGTTGCCACAAAGGGACAACTACTTCTGTTACTGGAGGCAAGTTAGGGAGGGATGAGGTTCTGAAGGAGTACCAGAGCAGACGCTTCAGTAGCCGGGGACAGTGAAGTAGTGGGAAGCTTCAGTAGAGACTCATCCAGGAAGGCAGCGGGTAGCTTTGAGTAAAGCTTGAAGGAGTACGGCGGGTAGCTGTAAGTCAAGCTTGAAGATTAAGTACAGTGGTTAGCTGTGGTTGAAGCTCGGGAATCCAGCAGGTAGCTGAGAATTCAAGAAGTCTAGAGAAAGATGGCGATCTGAGCTTAAGGTTCTTCAGTGGCATACTGTGAGAAAATTTGTCACCATAGGAGAAGGGGGTTGCTACAAGATACAGATTGCTGCATTCAGCTTAAAGGCCCTTGTTCTGTATCGCTGTGTGCTTAGTTCTTTTTTTATTTTTTTGTCTGTGGAGTTTTCCTTAATTGCTATTGCATTTGCCTAAGCCCTTGTACACACGGTCGGAGATTCTGACGGAATGTGTCCTATCGGACCGTTTTGTCGGATATTCCGACTGTGTGTGGTCTCCATCGGACTGTTTCCGTCGGAATATCCGACGGACGAACTTTTCCAACGTGCCGGTAAAATTTTCCGTCAAAATGCTCCGATCGGACATACTCCGATCATGTGTAGCCTACTCCGACGGACAAAGTGCCACGCATGCTCAGATCAAATTCCTAGACCAAAGCTATTGGCTACTAGCCTGAACGTAGTCCCGTCGTAACGAAAAACCGTCATCACGTTATGTACAATCGGATTTTCCAACAACTTTGTCCGATTGAGTGTATGCAACTTCACTTCCGGACCTCTTCCGGAATTAATCCGTCCGAATTACTCTGACGGATTTGGTTGTCGGAATCTCCGACCGTGTGTACAAGGGGTATGGGTGTCCTGTGCCATAAACCCTCTCTCCCCACCTTTGCTGTTAAGAGAATTAAAAGTGACTGGCACCCATTCTTTTCACCTTGCACTAAACCCACTATGCCTAGTAACCTGCACCCTGAGGAGGAATGTCAGTTCTCCCTGGCTTTGGGGGTCACCATCAGGCCCTTGGAAGTTGGGGAGACCGCTACATTTAGATACATGTTCTTGTGTCTGCAGTTGTGTGGGCAGGTCAGTATATGCTTCAGTCAATCTGGATTTCAGTATTTTCAGGACTTTGCTCTGCTCTGGAATTCTTTTGCATAGAATCTGTTTAATGTAATAACCTCAGTGGTACCGTCAAAGGTGCTCTATGGGGACCTTGTTATGCTTAATAAGCACATTAGACTGTTTTTGTTGGTGCAGGCCTGTTTTAATTGCTTCAGTTTTGTTTTCAAGATTCACAGAAGTCATGTGTCCCCTGTATTTTACTTATTGATACTAAAATGTATCCTTCTGGAACTTGTATTAGGTTTTTAATGTTATTCCATTGACCAGATACTAGCTATAAACATGTTGGGAGTTCAAACATATTGCCATGGTCATTTTCCCAAGTAAATAGAATATTTGATAATTAATTGAATGATAATTAATTTTGATATTTGTATGTTGGAAAGGATTTTATCTTGTTGTTTTCCCTTTACAACATGATGACAAAATAATAATAGTGCTTAGCACTTTTATAACTGTTTTTAGATTTATGTTCTTTTCTGTTTTAACTAAATATAGACTAAATATAGACAAAGCACATAACATAACTTTTTTTTTTTTTGTTCTTTTGTTCCTGAATATTTTTTATTAGAAAATAAGTACTAAAATAAAAACAAAAACTACAGGGGGTGCACAAGCAGCGCGAGCACGGGAGTCAGCCTCTCGGTAAAGTGTGGCCACGCTGTAGCCATCATTTGGCTATAGTGCAGTCGCAAAGGGGTTAAAACGAGCACTTAATCACCTCCTCTTTTAGATCTTTTAGAATTAACTATTTCACAGTACAAGCAACTAGAGTGATCAGAGATAATCGTTTTAAAGCTGAGCTCCAGAAATATAAATCTACTCATTGTGGCCCCAAAACCTTTGCAATTCCAGCTGTTTATTTTGTAAAAGTAGCAATAAACAGTTGGACCTGATATCATTTACCAGCTTTCAGTGCTGATGTTGATTTACTAAAGAAGTAGCACGTTCATTTTTCTAAGTGACTTCCCTTCACCTCATTTACCAAGATAAGTGAAAAATAACTATGTGTTAGGAAAATGAAAAAACAAGATTTTTTTGCTCACACATGATTGCATTAAGCTAAGTGCATTTTCACTTGGCTTAGTATATGGGATTAGGTTCTGCTGACTTCAATGCTACAAACCTGTGCAAGTAAAAATATTATTTTTCTAAAATTTGTGTGTGTGGTGAGATTATTCTTTTGCAAAGTGAACATTTTACTTCATTTTTTAACGAAGTGAAAATTCTTTACACAGTAAACATGCTCTTCTCTTTTTAGTAAATCATGCCTAATAAATGATGAAAAATCTGTAAAAAAAAAAAAGAAATGGAAGGCGCGTGCACACCTAGTGCATTTCCAATGATAATTTAATGATTAAAAAATTTATAAAAGTGGGTACTCACAAAGTGCAACTCTCAATAAGCCATAAAAACAGTGTATGGACATGTGCAGGACAATAACAGGGGGTAGAACTTGTGCGTTTTGGGGGTGCACCCCCTTCCTTTAAAAATAAAAAATAAAATCAGTGTCATAAGGCATGAAAAATCAGTGTCCTAACCCTTTTTGGGAAACCTGTGATAATAGAAATTGTGATTTTTGATTTAGGACTACTGGCTTTGAGGCTGTTATCCTGATCCTTCATATGCACACAGCAATTTAAGTGTAAAAAGCTCCCAGCTGGCATGCTTACTTTATGTCAGTAAGTCGCTAGCTATTGAAGCAAGGACCACTTTTAATAATGACAACTCCCACATTTCCACTTTAACAATTTCCACAGAATAAATGCTACGTCCAAGTCATGAATTTACCTGAATATTGCCAGCTCTAGGAAATGCTGGCCTTTCTGAAAGGCAGCTTCTAACATGCAGAGGGATAGGGGCTGATGTATCGGGGCCCCACATTCTTTCTGCATTTATTTAATCAGCTGAAATAAAGCTTTAATCCTCTCTTCACATTTACCAATTGCAGGCCTTTAGTGGTCGCCTTCAAATCAATTTTCTATTTCAGTTAATCGATGAAACGTCTGTTTGCCTTTTAATAGCTTTGATTTTTTTTTTTTTTTTTTTTTAATCCGATCAATAATGGAAGAGATGAGCTCTATTGAATCATTAGTATTGATGACATTTTCCATGTTAAATGAGTTTAGCTTCAAATCTTTGATGTTGGTAAGCACTAAACACGGATGGCTGTGTAATGTGTACTCGATGACACTAACATTGAAAATTGCTTCCTTTACCACTAAATTTTAAAAATGTGTAGTATTCATAATATTGTAACAATGATAGAAAACACGGGTCTGTTAAATGTGGACTTCTTAGTACTGTATTTTAGATTGGTCTACATTTTACTTCTGCCTGCACCCATCTGGCATAACTGGGGAGACCATGAGGGCCCTGACTCCCATTATGGCCGTCTCAACCAGTAAGCGAAAGATGTTGGATACTCCCACTTACAGCATACAGCCAATGGAGTGGACAGACACACTTACACATGTGTACAGACATGAATACGGTTAGGACTGATACACACAGGCACATACAATCAGGGCATACCTACATAAATGCACACAAACCATGCATGAACAAACATGTTGATGATGTTCATTTGATGCCCCAGCTGTTTCTGAAGCCTTACTAATACTCCGTTTATGAAATATTATAAAGCACCACAAAGGGAAACGAAACCGTCTAAGCCCTTGTACACATGGTTGGACATTCCGACAACAAAATTTCAGATGGATTTTGTCCGAAACTGGTGTTGCATACACACGGTCGGACAAAGTTGTCGGAAAATACGATCGTTCAGAACGTGATGACGTTATTTAGTTACAACGGGACTACGTTCAGGCTAGTAGCCAATAGCTTTGGTCTAGGAATTTGATCTGAGCATGCGTGGCACTTTGTCCGATTGGAATTCTCTACAAACGATCAGACAAAGTCCGATCAGATCATGTTGTCGGAAATTTTTTATATCCAGCTCTCAAACTTTGTTGGTCGGACGTTCCAACGCAAAAAAAAGTCTAATGAAGCCCACACACGGTCGGATTATCCGACAACACGGTCCGATCGGACATTTTCATCGGAATGTCCGACCGTGTGTACAAGGGCTAATACTTGCCTCCTCTCCAGCAATGCAACGTCTGTGAGCTCCCATGCCTGGTCCATCATCTTCTCCCCAGCTTCTTCTTGGTTTCAGGTGTTTGATCATGTTAATTGGCCAGGCTGGGATTGCGTAACTCCGACACAGGAGTTCTTTTATCCCATCAGAGCACGTGCAGCTTAGTGTATCTTTTAGAACATCTTGTGAAGAGGAAAGTTGAAAAGCCTTTTTTTTTTTTTTTTTTTTTTGCAGAAAAGACCATAGTATGTCTCTCCTGCAATAAAAATCCTCCCTGTTTGCAAGTTTATTAATTCAGGATTAAAGTGATTCTAAAGGCTTAAGGTTTTGTATCTTTATGCATGAAGGTAAAACACCTTCTCTGTAGAGCAGCCCCCTTAATACTTACCTGAGCCCCATTGTGATCCAGCGATGTGCATGAGAGCCTTGGCTCCCCGGGGACTCTCCCTCTTCATTGGCTGAAACAGCAGCAGGAGCCATTGGCACCCGCTACTGTTAATCACAGCCAGTGAACCAATGAGGAGAGAGAGGGGGCAGGGCTGAACTGAGGCTCTGTGTGTGAATGGACAGCAGAGGCTTGGGAGTGAGCTTGCTTGGGTGCACTCAGCAGGAGGGAGGGGCCAAGAGCGCCAGCAAGGGGACACAAGAGGAGGAGGATCCAGGCTGCTCTATGCAGTGACACAAGTATGACATGTTTGTTATTAAAGCCAATTTTTATTTTTATTAATATCAGTTTACGTTCCAATTGTCGCCCCCCCCTGAGGCCGATGCATCCCTCGTATCGTGTCACGGCACCACCATCCTCACTAAGAGAAACAGGCAGTGGAGCCTTGCTGCTTCACTGCCCATTTCCTACTGAGCATCCGCAAGTCGCATGCCACTTTTTGAACGACCCCATTGTGTTCTGGGACACACACATGTCCCAGAAGGCAACGGGGCTGCTCGATGAAGAGGAGGAGGTGCTGCAGACTAGGAAGAGGCAGATTAGGAAGACTGCCTAGTAACAGGGTTTCTGGTAAGTTAAAGTTTTTTTTTTAAAGAATATTACTGCTATTTTTATTTTTAGGGTGGCCCTCACTATTTGGAAACGGCAGTTCAAGGAATTAAAGAAATTCTTGTTGAAGAAATACTTTTATGTATTTGAGCTTTGGTGGTTATGTTTTTATCAGATGATAAAATCTTGCACTGTGTTTAAGCAGACCTTGCCCTCCCTCTTTTAGTACATATGATCTATGTTCACTACTCCAATTTAACTTTTGAAGTTAATTATTGAAGGAGCAAGAATGTCACCAGCAGGGAAATTGTTTCTCAGGTTTATCTGAAGAACAAAACTCCGAGCAATGATTCAGGAGATACGTTTTGATCTGGGTCCTGAAAAAATGCATTTTTTTTTATTTATTTTTTAGAAAATCTGAATGATTGTGTCAACACACACTGATGCTCTTTAAGCAACAAAAGTTCTGCATTTATTTTATATAGTTAGCCAGGTTGAAAAAAGACACAGTTCAAAATCATTATAAATCATATCTGCATATTTCTTATGAAAAACATATTTTCTAAGAAATTAGAAAGTTTGATACAATCTGGTCACAATGGCTTGGGTTTAGGTGCCCCATACTGGGGTAGGCTCTTTTGTTCTAAGTATTGGCATGCATGCAGGCATGGGGTTATATGTGACTTTAGGCTTATAGATGTTACTTTGTGTGCTCCAAAGAGTTTTTTTATTTAATTTTTTTTTTTGGGGGGGGGGGGGGGGAGGTTCGATGGCCTGTGTGGCATGTTTTGAATGCCATGTTTTGTTTGTTTGTTTTTTAGATTGGAAAAAAATCAACAATACTTGTGCGCAGCAGCCCCCAGAGTCCCCCTTCTTCTTACCTGAGCCTGATCATTCCAGGGACGGAGACGGCACAGCAGCTCCAGCCACTGTCTCTGGTCCCCATTGGATTTATAGCAGCAGGAGACATGGGCTGAGTCCTGCTGTCTTTGTCATTAGCAGCAGGACTCAGGAGTTCACCTACATGAGTGCCCCCATGGAAAGCGGCTCTCTGTGGGGGCATTTGAGGAGAGGAGGAGCCGGGAGTACCACCGGGGAACCCCAGAAAATGAGGATCCGGGCCGCTCTCTGCAAAACCCTTGCACAGAGGAGGTATGTATAACATGTTTGTTATTTAACCGGTTCCCGACCAGCGCACGCCGATGTACGTCGGCAGAATGGCACGGGCAGGCATATTGGCGTACAGGTACGTCCAATCTTCAATGCCGCCCTGCCATCGTGAGCGCGCAGCCGGTGGCGGGCTCGTGTGCCGGTCGGGACCCCCGTGAGTCCGGTCGCGGGTCCCGCGGACTCGATCGCCGCGGGCATACCCGCGATCGTCTCACGGGACGGCTGAATGGAGGAAATGCCGTGTAAACAGCATTTCTCCATTCTGCCTAACAACTAGTGATGCTGATCTCTGCTCCATGTGATTGGAGCAGAGATCAGTGTTCACTAAATGAAAGCCCAACCCCCCCACAGTTAGTAACACACCCCTAGGAACACTTAACCCCTACGCTGCCACCCACTGGTTAACCCCTTCACTGCCAGTGTCATTTACACAGGAATCACTGCATTTATATAGGAGTGATTACTGTAGAAATGACAATGGTCCCAAAAATGTGTCAAAAATGTCCGATGTGTCCGCCACAATGTCGCAGTCACAATAAAAATCGCTGATCACCGCCATTACTAGTAAAAAAATAAATAATAAAAAATTATTAATAAAAATGCCATAAAACTATCCCTATTTTGTAAACGCTATAACTTTTGCGCAAACCAATCAATAATCGCTTATTGAGATTTTTTTTACCAAAAATATGTAGAAGAATACGTATCGGCCTAAATTGAGGGAAAAAAATGTTTGTTTTATATATTTTTGGGGGATATTTATTATAACAAAAAGTAAAAAAATAATGCGTTTTTTTTCAAAATTGTCGCTCTATTTTTGTTTATAGCGCAAAAAATTAAAACCACAGAGGTGATCAAATACCACCAAAAGAAAGCTCTATTTGTGGGAAAAAAAGGACGTCAATTTTGTTTGGGAGCCACGTTGCACGACCACACAATTGTCAGTTAAAGCGACGCAGTGCCGAATCGCAAAAAGGGGTCTGGTCTTTGACCAGCTAAATGGTCTGGTCTGTAAGTGGTTAAAGGGTAACTCCACTTTCGGGGGAAAAAAAAATGTACATAGATCACCCAGGCGGTGACTGTTTTTTTTTCTCAACAAAAGTGAAGTTACAATAAAAAAAAAAAAAAAGCTTTAAAATCACTTTAAGAGCCCAAAAACCACTAAAATCACTTTGTGAAGGAGATCTGTGTTTTGTATTATATATGTGTGTGTGTGTGTGTGTGTGTGTGTGTATATATATATATATATATATATATATATATATATATATATATATATATATATATATATATATATATATATATATATATATATATATAATATGTATGTGTGT
Source organism: Lithobates pipiens (assembly GCF_037356315.1). Taxonomy (NCBI): domain Eukaryota; kingdom Metazoa; phylum Chordata; class Amphibia; order Anura; family Ranidae; genus Lithobates; species Lithobates pipiens. The sequence goes on along the minus strand of NW_027507748.1, from coordinate 457,171,141 downwards.
ATGTATGTATGTATGTGTATATGTATATATGTGTGTGTGTATATATATATATATATATATATATATATATAAAATCAATTATTCAATGTCTTGAAAAAAGTGTGGTCACATACACCAGAAACTCTGAGGTGGGCGGTGACATAATTACACCGGGACTAGGTGGAGCTGTATATGCTGAGGATTGTACTGTGAAATGTTTGTTTTCTACTTCTGAAATATGAGTGGAAATGGAAATAAATACTTTTTATTAGCGATTTGCAGTATGTTTTTTTCCTCTTGCCTCCTATTTGATTGACACATTGCTGGGAGCTGCTGAGAGACATGGATTTGGAGTATACAGCCAGTGGAGGTGATGCCACTTATAACACTGCAAAGCACGTATAGACCTCTTGTAATTAGTGAGGTCCTTTCATGCAGGTGAGAAGACAACCATAGATGGGGTGAAGGGCACTGTGGTGATCAGAGGCAATTACTGAAGAGTTTCTGGTATGTGGGACTGCACTTTTGTGGAAACCCATGCAAACTCCATGCAGATAGTGTCCTAACTGGGATTTGAACCAAGGACACCCCATTGTCGCAAGTGAAAACCACTAAGGCACCTTTCACACGGGCCAGATCCGGTTTTGCTCAGCAGGGACAGATATGTCCACTGGTCTCCTGCTAAGCTGGGTGCAGCTGGCAGGTAACAGGTCTGTGTTTGCTTTGCACAAGCACAGTCCGCTCTGCTCAATGAGCAGTTGGATGTGAACAGACTGCCTATTTACCCCTCACTGCCCTCCAAAATGATCGAGCCAGACAGAGAAAATGGATCTCCTTCTGTTTGTTTTTGCCAGATCAGTTTGAAGGTAGTCGGGTGTCATTGGATACAAATCCATTTACATCCAACTGCCGTTAGAGGAGAATGTAGGGTCCGATCGGGTCCACCTAAAAAATGGACAGGCGGACCCCATCGGACCTTTTGTGCTGCCCTTGGGAAAGAGTAGCAACCAGTGGGTTAAATCATCTGGGTCAATTGTTTCTCTGAGACTGGTTGGAATTGGAGCGCTCGAACAACCTTTATAAATATTAGCGCACAAATGTACAAATACTTTTGTTATATCTATTTTATAAAGAAAAAAAGTTTCATCTTGTAAGACAGTCAAAGCTGTCTGAAGTCCTCTGCATGCTTCGAGTGTTACCTCCAGAAGTCCATTTAGCACTCCCAGTTCTTATCTTACCACTACAAGTCAGTGCCAATGCTACATAGTTAGTAAGGTTGAATAAAGACACCAGTCCATCCAGTTCAACCTGAGTGAGTATCTACAATTGTCCCTATCCCTGTATATTGCACACTCACATCAGTCCCTACCCTCAAGGAGCCCACAATTTAAGGTCCCCCTTCATATACTAGGGCCAGTTTTGGACAGAAGCCAATTAACCTACCTGCATGTCTTGGGAGTGTGGGAGGAAACCGGAGTACCCGGAGGATACCCATGCAGGCACAGGGAGAACATGCAAACTCCAGGCAGGTAGTGTCATGGTTGGGATTCAAACCAGCGACCCTTCTTACTGCTAGGTGAGAGTGCTACCCACTACACCACTGTGCCACCCCTACACCACTGTGCCGCCCCAACACCACTGTGCTATGTCAAAGACAGTAAGATGGATTGAATAGGTAAGCAAAAGAAAACTAGGCAGGGAAGATACCATTCAGTGGTAAAAAAAATTGTGTGTGGGCAGACAAACTATTGCTCTGCTTCTATTCTCTAAGAAAAGAATCCAGAGGCCATACTGCTATGCTGAAAGTAGAATTACAGGTTTTCTATGACTACTGGTCCAAGCAAATGATTTATTTTAGAGAACTATGTGGCCACTTTGTGTGCTGTAATAGTGTTGTATCATTAGCTACATACAATAAGTGGCAGTGTGCCCTGGCAGAAGGACGAAGGTCTTCCTATCTAAATAAAGTTTTTTTTTTTTACCAGAATGCATCTCTGCCATTCAGAAGAAACCTTGTGCTGCTTTTATCAATGAATACAAGGCTTCCTCTGGTTGGCTAAGGTGGGAATTGTGATGTCATCTGCCCCCGCCATCCCACATTGGCCAATTAGAAGAAGCCTTGCTTTCATTGATAAAAATGACAAGATTTCTCTGGAATGGTGGAGATATATTTACGACAACTATGTTTAGTTCCAGCAGCAGGTTAGAAGAGCCCTATACTGCTACTGTAACAGCGTTGCTTACCGTCTGTGAAGGCAGCAAAGTTCTGTGAGGTTATTTAAGGGAAATGGTTTGTTTGGACCAGCTTGGCCAAACAATTAATTGTCCTAGTAAAGCTGGAAGCCTACTTTAGGCTGCCTGGTTAGCTGCATGTAGGAAGGACTTGAAGTGTACGTATAGGTAACACATTGAACCGTGTGTAAGGGGGACGGGGGTAGGCGCTATTCTATTGAATAATTAAGCATTCAATTTGTACTCTGCAGTGCCTATAATTGCACTATTTTGACTGGTTCAGGAGTGGATACATACACCTTTAGGTAAGTTGCAAAGCCTGTTTAAAACTGAATGTGCTGAGAAAAAGAAATTCTAAAGCCGCGTACACACGGGCGGACTGTCTGGCCAACTTAGTCCGTCAGACAATCCGACGGACAGTCCGTCATACTTTCGAATGAACGGACTTGACCACACACACCACTTTTTGAGCAGACTAATACGGCGTACTAAGTGCGCCATACTATCCGCCCTACTTTTGAAATGATGGACACGCCCACACACGCGGAAGAAAGTCCGCTCATTTTGAGCGCGTCTCCAGGTAGGCGGGGCCCGCGAAGGAGACGTCGCTGACCCCGCCACCTGGTATGGACTTAAAGGGGAACCCCAACGCCGAAAAAAATCAGCGTGGGGGTCCCCCCCCCAAGTCCACAACAGACCCTTGTCCGAGCACGCTACCCGGCCGGCCAGGAAAGGGGGGCGAGCGAGCGCCCCCCCCCTCCTAAACCGTACCAGGCCGCGTGCCCTCAACATGGGGGGGTGCCTTGTCCCCATGTTGATGAGGACAAGGGCCTCTTCCCGACAACCCTGGCCG